>NC_049207.1:9312445-9577445 GCF_013347855.1 Anguilla anguilla
CGCATACAGCTTGCTTTCGAGCTAATCATTTATGGTTTTCCTTGAATTCACTGCTTTAATAATGCAGTTTTACTCCTTTACATATTAGGTGCAGGTGTTATTGGTGAAATGAGCTATTGTTCTAGATGTGGCAACATCTTAAGTTTCCTGTAAATATCAATTCCATGAATATTGCGCAGGGCAGGGCATACAGGGCTGAGAAGGAAGAGAAGAAGATTATTTCTATGTAGTGACTACACTCTTCAACCATATTGTTCTAAAAAACCCCAATACACACATGTCCATAGAAAAATACACAGTTTCCTCCATCAACAATTAACACACCAGATCAAGACACATCTGTCACATTAGGGAAAATTTCTCATTACACAATCGGCCTAAATAATGAATAAAAACACCAGTAAAATCGGGAAAGGAAAAATAAATGTTCTGAGTAATAGTATTTTCGTATTACGTTGCATTACATTGACTGGTATTTGGTAACATTAGACTACAATGTAAGCACAGGGTGAGGTTGATAAGGACCTCCATTCAAATCAGCACCACGGCACCCAAGACCACACCTGCCATCTGCAGCAATAGTGGACAGTTAATAATTACAATTTAGCACATAAATGAGATGGAACATCTGGGGCTGAAGGATGTCTTGTATAAAAGAGTTTGTGACCTACAACTGTAAGGGAGAGCACTGTGTTTGGGGTAGAGGTGGAGGCAAAAAAATGGAATTAAATTGAAACGGGGAGCATCTAGGACCCTACGACCAGCACGTCCTGGATCTGAGGCCATTTCATAATGGCACAATGTTCACATGTTCACATTCAAATTCAAATTACAAATGACTAATCGCCACTGATGTGACCTAACTTCACATATTCCCTACATTTACATGGTAAAAGCAAACCCTGATCAGAGAGACAAATGGAAGTCCTGAAAAACACAATAAACCTTACAAACTGAACTTTAAAAAAATTAAGGGATTATTCATTTAAATTCACACAAAAGAAACTAAAAGTTCTATATACAAAAAGACCCTGCCCTGAAACATGGAA
This sequence comes from Anguilla anguilla, assembly GCF_013347855.1. Taxonomy (NCBI): domain Eukaryota; kingdom Metazoa; phylum Chordata; class Actinopteri; order Anguilliformes; family Anguillidae; genus Anguilla; species Anguilla anguilla. The sequence goes on from NC_049207.1 coordinate 9,313,495, forward strand.
TGGACTTTGAACCATTGAGATCGATATGAGTTGAATGTACAGGAAACGCAAGATTGTCTTTAAGATATTCCACTTCTTGCAGGGTTCTCACTGAAATTACCTGAGGGAGAATGGCACAGGAGTCTTGTGTTGAAAACTGCTGTTGACCTCTTTATGGTCATAACAAAAACAATGGTCAACAGACCTACCACCAGGTCAGCCAAGGGTTTTGTCACGTCTCATCAATGTTTACGCAGAAAATAAAAATGTCTGAGTGTCTTAGCAAAGAAAAACATCTTGGTGAGGAAATTTATGTATATATCCATGAATGTCGAGAGAAGGAACAGAAGATGGTAACACACAGATACAGTCTTTCAGTGCTGTTTGAACTCTGGTCATAATTTGGTGGTGATATCGATAGACTACCTTTGTGATAATATCATGATTCAGAGAACTGATTGCGATAAGGGCTTGGATTGATTAATCATTTTATCAATCATTCACTCATCCAAAAGGAATAATGCAGAGCCAAGGCCAGAGAAGTACTGGGAAATTATACACAGATGGGTAGATGGTTCGATGGGTTTCTCTCTCATTCCACTGGGGTAAAGTGAAGGGGGAACGTCTGGAAAACATCAGTGTAACAAGGGTTTAGTCAGAGGAATCCATACAGCATACAGAAGATGGGCGTTTCATTTTTTTTCCCAACCAATTTTTTTGATTCTACCCATTTTTTATAAGATTTTTTTTTTGTTTTGCTTTTTTTCTGTTAGAGTTTAAATATGCTTGTTAGTCCATTTGAAGTCAGTTGTGCCTGAAACAGACCAAAAAGCACAGTCTGGAAGCTATCCACCACGATCCCCTGTGCCTTCCTGGTCAGTCCTGTTCTCACTGGTGTCATTTAAAGGAAGTAGTTATCAGGAAACTGTTATCAGGGGCATGAGTCAAAACAACAGAGCCAACCGTTACGGTGGCTCAGAAAGTACCCGGAGGATGGTGATCTGTTGTTGTGTGGTTAAGAAAAGGTTGGGACAAATTCGAATTTTTGTCCTCTAGAAGCCTCTGAATATCACCATACAGTGAATGAGCTTTACTTTTAATAAACCCAGCTCAGACCAAATAAGCCCGATGCACTGTCAAAACAACCAGCCCACCACCACTGTTCCACCACCATTCATAGCCAAGCAACCTTCATCTTGTCCTATTTCAAACATATAAAATCATATTTAAAGTAAGTAAATGTGGTGATTTCTTCATTCACTGAGTAAATAGAACATCTATATAGTCAAAGGACAAGGCAAAAGAAAAATATTTGAAATTATCTCATTTTCACAATAAGGGTTGTACAGAGTTTTTTTTATTTTTTTATTTTTTATTTAACCTTTATTTACCCATGGTAGGTTCGCTGAGCACGAATGCTCTTTTGCAGCAATGGCCTGCTTCACACTCATACACATTCACACCTGGCCACTGAGCAGCTCCACTGGAGGGAGAGCCAATTAAATCAGGGGATGATTAGGTGGCAAGTTTTTGCGAAAGCCAGATCTGGGATTTTAGCCAGGACACCGGGGAACCCCCTACTCTTTGCGAATAGTGTCATGGGATCTTTAATGACCACAGTGAGTCAGGACCTTGGTTTAATGTCTCATCTGAAAGACGGCATCTCCTACAGCACAGTGTCCTCGTCACTGCACTGGGGCATTGAGGTTTATTTGACCAGAGGGAAGATTGCTCCCTGCTGGCCCACCAACACCACTTCCAGCAGCAACTCAGTGCGTGGTGGTATGGCAAAGAGTGTACAGTATGTAGGCTATACGTTTTTCATGCTTTTGTATTTAAAGGCTCTACTGGGAATTTGTTGTTTACCACCTCTTTCTAACTTGTTGATTAAATTCTCACCATTTTATTTTTTTGAAGTCTGTGAACCCAGTGTACCTTATAACTTTCATGTTAATGACAGAGATCCTGAACACTGGGCGCTAGTGTTCAAATGATGTAACTATGGTGGCAATGCAGGAGTACAAGCACCACCTGGTGTTTGTTTTCTGCTACTTACGGACAATGTGTATTGGGCAAGAGGCAGGAATACACCCTAGACAGGCCGCCACTCTATCACAGGGCACACACACCGTTCACTCACACGCTCATACCTATGGGCAATTTAGAGTCTCTCCAATTAGCCTACCTGCATGTTTTAGAACTGTGGGAGGAAACAGGAGTACCGAGAGGAAGCCCATGCGGACATGGGGAGAACATGCAAACACCACACAGAAAGGACCAGGCCGGGATTCGAACCCAAGACCTTCTGGCTGTGAGGCGACATTGCTTGCACCTACTGTGCCGCCCACTATAGAATGTCAATGTGTATGAACGACCAGGACAATGACGGCAGTGTTGATCTCTCTGACTACACACTAATATCACTCTGTTGAAAGCAGCCTGAAGGTAGTTACTTTGTTAGTGCTGCTCAAAGCATGTTTTCTCATTTCCTCCTCATTTCTGTCAATCAAAAGCCCTTGGAGCATTGAAGTGCAACATTTCACTCAACAATGCGAGCCCTGCGTTGTACACCAGGTCAGCGTGAGATTATACTTTTCAGAAATACTCTGTTTAGCATTAAAAATGATGACACTAGTTTAAAAATGTGCATAGGCTGTCACAATTTAACTGCATCATACATTTTAGAATCGTACTGCACATCCAGAGTCGTAGACACACTGTCCCACAACAAGAGTGTACAGTACTGATATGAAAAGAACATTTCAGGCAAACGCTGCAAAAATATTTGCCAGAACATTTGCAACCTGCCCAAGGACACACAAGCCTATGAGCATTCATTACTGCACGGTAAAATGTTCCGTGTTAAATCAGAGTATTTAAGGTTCCTATTGGACCCTGTATGTGTCTGTTTTGGATAACATTTTGGACAATGATCGTTCAAATGTGAGGAAAATGAGCTATGCTACTCCAAACTCTTAAAAAGTTTTTTAAAAATGAAATACTCACCTGAACTGCAGGTTAATATTCTGGGCCAGGGCTGCCAGGTATGTTATCCCGGGCCCTAGAGGAGGGGGGGGCACAATGGTCTGTGAACTTGTGGTAAATATTATTGTCCCAGGCCTAGGAAAACTATATTAATATAATTTTATCCCATAGCCTGGGAATTTCACCCAGCAGCCCGGTTCTGGGCAATACACTTTCCTTAAACAATGAAAGTGTTATGACGGTAACTGTGCCGTAAAAGAACAGTCCTTCCTGGAAGTCACAAGTCAGCACAAATATTTAAGAGGAATGGAAAATGTGTCCTTGTGTTACAAAAAAAACCGCACGTAATGAATGTGTACGTGCCTGTATGTGTGTATGCATGGGTATCTTTGTCTTATACTGTGATAAGAGAATTAAGTATTCAGCATCACACCATTTCAAAGAAAGCTAAAGCAATGAGCAGGAAACTCCCTGTCTCTTTCATTAACAGGAAATTTCCCTACTGTCTCAACAGGGTTGCCGCTGTATTTTGACTCCCCACAAATCCTGTCCTAGTTACAGTTGGTTCGCCGAAACCCAAGAACTCTGTGGGGGTATAGTATAGAAATATTTTGGGTGATGTTAAAATACAGTAGTGGGCGCTACTGAATTATATACCCCTTTCACTGTCTATAAGATGGGCATTTGCGTGAAGGAAAATAATTAGTCTATGACTGGTCCACATCCTTTGCGACTTCTCTCAGGACAGTTGGAACAGCTGACCTCTTGTGGCCTACTAGTAAACTCTTGGAAGGAGTGATGGGATTCACATAATTTTCTTTGTGGGTTGAATCGCCATTTGCTGACTTTCTCATCTCCAAGCAAAAACAAGAATGGATGCTGTTAAGAATGGCCTTATCAGATCTACACATTGTTGTTCTTCTTTATCAGTAACACTGAGTTTGTGGATATCCACACTGTTATGAACAGTGGACACTGAGCTGACTGTTCCGTTTTCATCCGTATTCTAGTGTCCCTTTCCAGGTCACTGGATATTTACAAGCACAGATTTAACTGGAGATAATCATTAGAATCACTTCATACTGTCTGTTTAAGTAAGAGTATTATGTGAAAGCAAGATGTGAACGGCAAAAAACAAAGAAGAGACCAAGAACAAACAAGTTAATATATAAACAACATAAATAACAAGAAGACACATTCAGAATAAAAATACAGTTTTGAGCAAGTACAGTCGAATACGATGCCAAATTCAAATCGCACACTTGCTCCCTTCACTAGTCACTAGTGCGTTTGCGCGTCAGCTGAAGCCTGCTTCCAAGGATTGTCTGCATGTCTCAATGCCTGAATTAGTCTGCAAGTATGTACGTGCCCAACCGGCGTATTTTGCTACACAGTCTTCAAGCAAGTTCGCTTTCTCCACCCCCAGCACGACCTGCTGTTGTAGATCTCTGTGTGCTTCTGGGTGCGACTTGCGTTTGGAATGTAGCGCGTCACAGAGAACACCGCGATGGACCTCAAATCCGAACTTCTAAAATCAATCTGGTACGCTTTCACATCGCTGGATGTAGAACAGAGCGGGAAAGTGTCCAAATCCCAACTAAAGGTTAGAGTCTCCCTCTCTCTCGTTCATGGCTGATGTTTTGTTTTTTAATATTCAGGAAATAGGCGTGTAGGCAACCATAGTTCACCGCTTCAGTCACAGCTAGCTTTAGCGATAAGACAGGTAAGTCAGATTTTTTCTTCTTGATAAGTTTGCTCTTGGAAGACAATGAATGGCTAAAGCAGAAATATGGTCGTACTATGGTCGTAAACTTGTTTTTTATTTGGCATTTGCATTGGTATCACCCAGTAGGATAATAATCAAATTTAAGTGGAATCTGATATATCTATTAATACACAATTACATATTTTACATTCGTTATCAGTTTAATAGGACAGATTATCTTCATATCTCTCAGCAGCAATACAACTTTTATCTCTATTATGAGGTAATGAATAATATGGAAAAGCTTGAGTCTGTCATGTTTAGATGTAGAAAGAAATAAGGAGGGTTGGTTGCATCAGCTGACTCGTATTCCTGCTACTGGAATGTGGCTCAACACACAGAAGCACATTTTATGCACGAACACATGCACGTGCACTCACATATGCACATACAGAGACACATGCACACGCATGTAATTGTGAGACACATTCAGCTGCATTGTTGGTGTGAAATCAGTTCAGTTCACACAGATTGGGTATCAGTTTTATTCCAAAACATAAGTCTGTCGACGTGTAAATTGATAAATAAATAAAAATTCTTCCATGGAGAGCAGCAAGTACACTACCACAGAATGAAGCTTCAAAACGACTATCACAAGATCCTGATCTTTTCTCCTGCAATAATACTTTTGAAGCTTCGTTCTGTGGTAATTGCACCCCTGTGTACATGCAAAGGTGAAGAGTAGCCATTTCGGGGAATGATGATGTCCATGTTCAGCTGAAGCTGAAGAGAGTTCCCTCTCTCTGCTTTTCTTCCTCCCAGCCTCTCATAGTCGTTCAAGTTCAGGCACATCGCTTTCAGACTCCTCAGTTATATACTCCAAAGATAACAAGTAGCTGTCAAGACTTGCCCATCATGAAGAGTAGGACTGCGTCTCAGATGGACACAGTCCTGCGTGGTGCACTTTGTGATCACACAGTATGCCTACAGTATTGTGTTGTGTGTGCCATGGTGTGTGCAAATTCAGGCCCTGGAAAGATTACTGCCAACTGACAAGTGGAACAGTAATAATAGTACGCATTTGAAATGCAAGATGTGCATCATTTGTGAAGCAAAGGTTGTCATTGGAAAAAAAAGAAAACTGAGAAAGGCTTTCTTACCAGAACTTACTTTTGTGTATTACATAGATTTTATATAGATAGATTAGGTGCTTACTGTACTGTTAAATGGTTAGATTAAATGCATGCTCTTCCTGTGTAAACATTTTGACCCACTGCATAAAGATATGCATGCACATCTTTGCGAGGAGGAGAGCAGCTTCCAGATTTCAAACAGGGGTATTATGACACAGGAGTCTGTTATTAGTATTGGTGCTTTTTTCACAGGGGGTGTATTTAACTACATGTAATGACAACTTTGAAAGATACGTTTTCCAGGATGTGCTTTACTCTGTTTTTAGTTTCAATTTAAAATGAACTCAACCTAAAGTATGTTACCATGACTGCTCACTGTCAGTTTACCTATGAGTTTGTAAGTACAGTGAGTGGAATTTCTACGTGAATGCTTTGATTAGATATGAGCTCATCGCTGACCATGTCTGGTCACTTTGTGATGTAATCCCTCTGCTTCCGGGTCAGGTGCTCTCACACAATCTGTACACCGCCCTCAACATCCCACATGACCCCGTGGCCCTCGAGGAGCACTTCCGCGAAGATGACGAAGATGGACCGTTGTCCAGACAAGGCTACATGCCCTATCTCAATGAGTACATCCTGGCCAAGGTACACAACTGTTTCTGTCCTCTACATTTACCACTGTCCCATTGGTATCAAGGGAAAACCTGCTGTGCGCTGTAAACATAATGTTTCTAAAAAAACGGACACTGGACAATGAGTTAATTTAAACGTGTCCAATTTGTTACCCAAGAATATGCATATTATGGAGCTTTCACCAAGATGTGATGATGATGATGGTGATGGTGACGGTGATTATGATGACATCATTTTGGACAGGCTAAAGAGGGGACTTTTAACAAAGAGACATTTGATGAGCTGTGCTGGATGATGACGGCGAAGAAGAACTACAGACCCGGTGTGGCAGGGGGCATGTGCTCCCAACAAGACTGTTTCAAACTCTTCTGCCTGTTCAACCTGCTGTCTGAGAACCACTATCCCCTCGTCATGATCCCGGCAGAGGTAAGAGAAAGGGAGAGAGAGAGAGAGAGAGGGAGAGAGACAGACAGAGAGAGAGAAGAGAGAGAGGGAGGGAGGGAGAGAGAGAGGAGAGAGAGGGAGAGAGAGAAGAGAGAGCATCACACTTAGAAACTACCAGTAAATAGTCCAGAGAGAGGGAATGGGGAGAACTCACAGAGAAATAGAAAGTGTACTGTGTGATTTTATGTGTCCAGGGCATTGTTGCATTGCACAACAAAACTGTATTTTGCTGTATAATGCTGCTGTGGGATTTTGAGTGATGCTTCCCGTCGCTGCTGCCCTTAAGGTGGAGTACCTCATGAAGAAGATCTCCATGGCGATGAGCCATGATTGGGACCCCAAGCTGCTGGAGGACTTGCTGTGCCAGAATCCCTCTCTCCGCGAGGGCCTGTCCGTGTGGGCGCTCCTGGAGCACTTGAACAACAGGAGGTTGCTCCAGATCCCCAGCACAGAGGCCTTCAGCTTGGCTTTAGATGAGGTCTTCCAGGAGATGTACCACAACGTCCTTAAGCAGGTGAGACCTGCTACGCCGTCTGGAACATCAGCATTATTCTACGCACAATTATCAGCAGATTACTTTAGGTAGCATTGATATACTGTATGATGTTTGTGCAAAATAAGGCTCTAATACATTCAAGCCTTGGAGTCATAGAGGTGTGAATGTGATTTAGATTTTGAATGGGATGTTGCTCAGAGGGAGAATATAAGCATTGCACTGATGTGAGTGGGTCTATGAGTACGATGTTGATGTGTGTGGGTCTGTGTTTGTGGTGTTGATGTGAGTGGGTCTGTAAGTGTGGAATTCATGCAGCTGTGACTGTTGGTATGATGTAGTGTGTGGTGGGAGACAATTAATCTTTTGCTGGGATTATCAGATATTAGTGTTCTAATGTGGCATGTTCTCTGTACTCCACAGGGCTACATGTGGAAGAAGGGACACGTCCGCAGGAATTGGACTGAGCGCTGGTTTGTCCTCAAACCCTCCAGCATCTCCTACTATGTCAGTGAGGACCTCAAGGACAAGAGGGGGGAGATTCCGCTGCAGAATGGCTGTCTGGTGGAGGTAGAACAACACTGCAGAGCAGTGATCAGAGCTACAGTGTTTAGGGCAGCAGTGTGGAGCAGTGGTCAAAGCAGCAGTGCAGAGCAGCGGTCAGAGCAGCAGTGTGGAGCAGTGGTCAGAGCAGCAGTGTGGAGCAGTGGACAGAGCAGCAGTGTAGAGCAGTGGACAGAGCAGCAGTGTAGAGCAGTGGACAGAGCAGCAGTTCAGAACAGTGGTCAGAGCAGCAGTGTGGAGCAGTGGTCAGAGCTGCAATCTGCAAGGGTGCCACCAGGGATTTTGGGCCCCATGAAAAGATTTTTCATTGGGCCCCCACCACCCCAGGCCACCCCATCCCTGCACAATTATGGCACAGTCTTTTTAAAGCCCCTGTCAGTCAGGGCCCGTGGAATCATCCTGACTATCCACTTCAATATGATGCCCCTGTGTGTCCGTGGTGATTCTGATTTCTCTTATCCCTCAGACCATCCCTGACAAGGACGGAAAGCGATGCCTGTTCTGTGTGAAAACGTTGCACAAGACCTACGAGATGAGCGCCTCAGACATCAAGCAGCGCGTAGAGTGGGTCCAAGGTGAAACCTTGTGGGGAATCTCCTCCGATTTCCTTGTCGCTGTTACCATCTTGTCAGATGGGCTGCTCTGTGTAGGGTGTTGTGAGATTTTGTCACGTGGCCAATCCGACATGCCCATCACCCCATCACCGGAGAGGCTGTAAGCCCAGTCAGTCTGTCATGGTGTCAGAAATGACCCAGCTCTTTATTCTTTATTTTACTTTATTTATTTATTGAATCTGAGATCTGCCTGGTTCTCGCCGTGACCGCGCGCCCTGCCCTCCCCAGCTGCCCAGACGGCACTGCGTCTCCTCCGGGAGAGAAAGTCCTCCCTGCACCAGGAGCTGAAGCTGCAGAGGCGGGAGCAGAGGAAGAGCTGCCTTCCCAGACGAGAGGAGGTGCACAACCCACAGGAGCGGCAGGAGGAGAAGGAGCGTCAGGAGCAGGAGATCGAAAACATCATCCAGGTGAGAAGAGAAAAAAAGTGAAGAAAGGAGTATATTGTATAGTTATGTGGAATTAGTAAGATTCAGTTAGTGTGTTTGCGCTTCTGTTTTTGGCAAATCGCCATTATTTGCAAGCATTATAAAGCCGCTGTGAGGTGTGAGGGGTATTGGTCGTCCAGTCTAACATTGGCGGCATTCTGTCTCAGCTTCAAAGGGCGGTGGAGACCCAGCGCAAACAGGCGGAAGAGCAGGAGAAAGAGCGGCAAATGGAGGTGCAGAGAGAGCTTGAGAGACAGCTACAAGAGGCAGAGAAGGTAAGACAGGCTCACATTCACACACACTCACAAGCAGGGAAAAGCAAGGATTTGACATGGCTGAGACTGGTGTTACATGGTATTGTGTCCCCCAGGTAAAAAAAAAAACATGGAGGTGTAGACTGCTGTGACTTGTGTTACATTACATTGTGTCCCCCAGGTGAGGGAGAGCATGGAAGTGGAGATGGCTCAGAAGGAGAGAGAAGCAGAGCAGCAGCGGGTGAGGATCCAGGAGCTGGAGATCACTCAGAAGAAGCTTGAGGCAGCACTGAAAAGTGAAATACAGGCCCACATGGAGGAGGAGAATGCACGAATGGAGCAGGAGAGGTACACACTCACACACATACACCCGCATGCATATACATACTGCTAGACACACACACACACACACACACCTGCATGCATATACTGCTAGACACATGCGCGCGCACACACACACACATACACATACTGAACATACAGACACACACTCTCTCTCACACAACACTGGACATTTGTATTTTCAAATGGTTTTCGAATGCGTTGGACCCTAAAGTCTCCCTGTTTCCCTTGTATGTGTATATCTGTCTTGTTTCTCCCTGTTAGACTCCAGGAGGAAGAGGAAGAGAAGATGAAGCAGCTGATGCTGCTACAGCAAGAAGCAGAGGCTGAGCTGCTGAGGGCCCAGCAGGAGAAACGGGACGCGGAGGAGCAGGGGATCTCCAGCTCCTCTGCTGTAGACGCAGCCTCCCAGGAGCTGCAGACCCTGAGGGAGACGCGCGAGAGGAGCAACCAGCAACTGGAGGTGCGCAGAACAGAGGAACGGAGGAGACAAGGGGACTAGATGCAGGGTGGAGAGGAGGGGACGGGTGGCAAAGAAGCAAGGGGAAGCAAATGTGACAGTGAGGGAGGAGGAGAGGGAGGGAGGAAAGCAGGGAGATGTAGATGTGCTGAGGTGCATGCAGACCTTTGGAGCTTTGTTTAGGTTTGTTAAGTTGCAATGTGTTAAGGTTTTGTACAGGCATGTATGGCTGTGGAGGTATGTACAGATGAGTACAACTGTGTAAAGTGTATAAAGGTACACTAAATGATCAAAGGTATCTGGACACGCATTTGTCAAGGGCTGTTTTTCATGGTTTTGGCTAGGCCTCTTAGTTCAAGTAAAGGAAAAACTTAATGCTACAGTATACAATCACATTCTAGACAATTCTGTGCTTCCCCAACAGTTTGGTGAACGCCCTTTCCTGTTTCTGCATGACACTGCCCCTGGGCACACAGTGAAGTCCGTATAGAAATGGTTTTGTTGAGAACGGCGTAGAAGAACTTGACAGGCCTGCACAAAGCCCTGACCTCAACTCCATCGAGCCAGGCCCAATCACCCAATCAGTGCTCGACCTCACTAATGCTCTTCTGGCTGAATGGGAACAAATTCCTGCAGCAATGCTCCATCTAGTATAAAGCCTTCCCAGAAGAGTGGAGAATGTTCTAGCAGCAAAGGGTGGACCGTATTAATGCCCATAATTTTGGAAGAGATGTTGGATGTCAGGTGTCCAAATACTTTTGGCCATGTAGTGTATGTGAAACTGTATATAGCTCAGTGCAAATCTGTGGTGAACAAACATTAAAACTGTCTTAGTACATTTATACATTGCTTTGATTAAATACCCAGCTTTAATATATTTGTCTCTTTCTTTCTCTACAGGAAGCTAAGGAGAAACTGCGTAATGCCAGCCATAATGTGAAGCTCTGGAATGTACAACTAAATCGGTTGCTGAAGCCCATCTTACCAGGAGGTGCAGTCCTCACACCCTGTCACATCCAGTTGGATTGCCTTTACCCATACTATACTTGTTGTGGTTATGTTACCTTTGTATCTGTTACTAAATTTTATTTCCTTGCATTTTTCCAAAAGGAGCCTCCTAAGACATTAGTGCAACATCCTCTGTTTGCAAAAAGATGCCCATATAGCCTTACCTCTTGTTTTATTGTTCGTTGGGTTCTGTGCTTATTTCCCCAGAACGTTTGGAGTCTGTGAAGCGCAGTCAAGATGGTCCAGATAAAGCCTTCACCAGCCGAGAGTTCATTACCAAATACAAGCCCAGTGTCATTCCGAAGTCCAACGGCCAATCATCTGAGGAAGAAGGGGACCTTCAGGAGCACCTGGAGGCTGTCAGCCTGTCAGATTCTGACCAAACACTTGTACAGGATGTTAGGCGAGGCCAATAGAACAGGAATTCAGGGATAGATGCTCTCCAGCTTGGAAATTGGGGGGTATTTTCACACTCTAGACACTACAGTGCTAATTGTGGTTGCTTGTTTTGAAGTAATATACCATTTACCAATTCACTAGTTGACTACCAATAAATGGATGGCTCAGTCAGTAGTGACCAATTTAACTGGGTCAATGGGTCTTATATACATAGGGGTCCTAGAATTTCACCATCCTCCATCCACTAGGGAAGTGGAAAGCAACCCTCGATACTCCATTCACATTAACCTCCATCAAACTAATTGTTAGCGCTTGCGTAACATTGTGCTGTGATGCCTGTATAATCAGATTGAAAAAATCATTCCTAGGATCATCATCGTCATCACTGGATCAACTTTTGCCTTTACCCAAAACTGATTTTTTATTAACTGAAAACTTTGAGAAAAGCTTGAATTACCTTAATTATCTCTGGCCATGCTGTGGATAAGCATCTATATATAATCGGAAAATGTATTTAAGCTTATTTGTATAAATGTGATTGATCTGAATGAATTTATGAAATTAAGAATTAAGGGACATCTCTTTACTGTTAACACTGAGCAGTATTACATCTCTATTAATTATAACTGGATTGTGGTGTCTTTCTTTTCTCCATGTGCTAAATCAGGCCTATGCTAAATGCACAGTATAACCAAATAAACATTGCATGTGCAAATACATGCTAAACATGTGTATAGATACTTTGTCACTGTCTGAATCAGTGCTTCACATTGACGATTCTGCCCCTGTATAATGCCCGGAGTTCCGGTAATAACAGGTGTCCATAAATATTACCAGGGACAGTATTTTGATACCTCTTTCGCTTTGTCTAATCACTGTTGGTGTGATCGTGCAATTGATTTGTGCATCACATAGAATTGTACTAACCGCTACCAGCTGTTAAAAATGTCCCATATCTACACACTTAACAGGAATAGTACTGCTTAGCAGCTGTTATCATAGCTGTTCAGTGGGAAGGGATAGCAAGGGAGAGCACATATCTTGTTTTGAATAATAAGGATTGTTTGCCTTCTTCGTATTAGCTGATAAAGCTGCTCTCGTGGGAGTCTCGGACCTCCACATTGGCTGTTGGGAACACAATGAAAGCCAGATAAAGCCATTGCCAACAACACTCCCTCATGAAAATGATTTGTAAACTGAAACCAGCATGTGAATAGCTTGTATCTTAAAATGAGACTCCACTTACCTGTTGTTTCCTATGCACTCATTTGCACACATTGCCGTTTCTACTGTGCTTTACTGCACTGGCAAACATATTCTCATAGGATGAAAGCCAGCTCAGAGGATGAAAATACTCAATAGTTAATTTCAGTACAATTTTATAGTATGATTTCACAGTTCCTTACATTTTTTGTTTGCTTGTTTACCCCACTTTGTTGTGATATGTTCTTCATAATTACCATATTGTCACTATAGATTCAAATAAAAGTGAAAGTAGAAGTAGTTTGACTTATTTGTGTCTGAGGCATCCAGACGAACAATTTTGATACGTTTTTTGCCGAATCATTCATAGGAACTTAATAGGGGCCCACGGGCGGACTCTTGTTGACTGTATATGCTGTATCTTTAAATAGCGCGTGCACTTGTAGTCACGTCCCTAAAGTACGTACGCGTTCACAAAATCAAAATGGCCGCGTCCTTCAGTGTTCTCGTGGATTCTGTTTTGGGTTGACTTCTGACAAAAATGCAAAGAAATCACAACTGTGTCTGAAAGCAATTGGATTGCATTTGAAGTATTACCTATTGTTACGTTTTTTTCTACATCGTGAAACGTTTTGTCGGAGGCATGAGAGGGTGTAACGTTTTGGTTACAAGTTCCAGGACATCTGTAATATCAGAACTTTGGCCATTCGCTTTTTGTCGCAGAACTTTGTCAACCACGGTGCGGTGTTCGTCACAGAATGAACCCCCACCTCCGACGGTTCCTTCCGTAAAGCTGCTGTTGGACAGTGATGATGCGGAGCCGATTCCTCAGGCGAGGAGGAAGCCGAACGATTGCTCCGTGTTGCTTTTTCCCGGACAGGGTAGCCAGTTTGTGGGGATGGGGCGAGGACTGCTTAAGTATGGAAATGTCAAAGAAATGTTCAGCGTTGCACAGAAAATACTTGGATATGACTTGCTGGCGCTGTGCTTAAACGGACCCAAGGAGGATCTTATGAAAACGGTTCACTGCCAACCAGCGGTATTCGTCACGTCACTGGCTGCCGTAGAACGATTGAGCCATGAAGCACCAGCCGTAAGCCTGTCACCCAGTAACAGTCAAACACGAGCTTGCGTTTGCAGTGTAGTCTAGCGGGCTAGCTGTACTGCTTATTGGACAATAGCTTGATGTTCCTTATTATAAAGGCAATGACTGGCTCATTACCTAAATATTTGACTGCGAAGTAATGCTAACTTCTGATACCTAACAGAATATGTATGTTATACTCGTGATGACATGTCATTCCATTCTGCAGGCTATAGAAAATTGCGTGGCAGCAGCAGGTTTCAGCGTCGGAGAGTTTGCGGCCTTGGTATTCTCAGGAGCAATGGATTTTACAGAAGGTAAAACGATACTGTCCGGTAATTAAACATGAGCACAGTTGTGTGCTGATGAGTGGTTGATAGTGTTCTTCCGCTCGTTCTTCTGCTCTTCCCTCAGCCTTGTACGCAGTGAAGGTGCGAGCAGAGGCCATGCAGGAGGCGTCAGAGCGGGTCCCGAGCGGTATGTTGTCCGTGATCGGCCGCCCTGAAGCCAAGTACAGCTATGCCTGTCTGCAAGCCAGAGAGCACTGCCAATCCCTCGGGCTGCAGGACCCTGTCTGCTCCGTCGCCAACTACTTGTTCCCAGATGGCAGGGTTATTGCTGGACATCAGCAGGTAGGAGAAATTGGAAGGCAATGATTGTTTTTTTATAAAATCATCAGGTTTTGTAGGTATATAGAAGCCTGGCAGCTGCCACAACTGTCACAGGCTTCAATAAATGTTGCTTCCTTTTGATCCCAGTTCAGCTTAAACACATAGCAAATTTGTCTGTTTTGACCACAAGCGTTGAAATGACCGAGTACAGTTGTGGGAAAATGTGTATAAGCGCCATGCACTATGAACAATCTTTAGCACCTTTAGTACTGCTCTCTCCCTTGCTTTTGGTTAGAACAGAAAATTAAGTTGGGGAATGAGTCTGCCATTACAGTAGAGTTTTTCTCTCATCCACAGGCTCTGGATTTCCTGCAGAAGAACTCCAGAAAATTGAACTTCCTGCGTGTGCGGCCGCTGCCAGTGAGCGGGGCCTTCCACACCAGCCTGATGGAGCCTGCCGTGGAGCCCCTGAGGGAGGTCCTGAGGAAGCTGGACATCAGCCAGCCCAGTATCTCCGTCTACTCCAACGTGGACGCCAAGCGCTACATGCACGGGTCCCACGTGCGGAGGCAGCTGCTGAAGCAGCTGACGTCCCCGGTGAAGTGGGAGCAGACTCTGCACGCGATGTACGAGAGGAGGCAGGGGGAGGACTTCCCACACACGTACGAGGTGGGCCCAGGGAAGCAGCTGGGCTCCACCCTGCAGAAGTGCAACATGAAGGCCTACAAGAATTACACACACGTTGACGTTATATCACCTGAGAACTGACACACAAACACACACACACACACACACACATTCACTCACTCACTTGTACACCACAGACCGTTGCATTTTGACTTCCTCTTTTAGGTCAGAAAAAATCATGTGTGGTTGTGATTTTTTAACACTGTGAAAACCTGCTTCTGTTGGTTTCTGTTGGTTTTGTGAAACGGCACTGGTAAACATTGAATTCAGGAAGTAATTATATATAATACAGGCAGGTCCAGAACTATTGGCCAACCTTGATAAAGAAGCACAAAAAAGACCACCAAGTAAAACAAATACCACCATTCTTGCGACATACTGTAATTTTCCTACATGTGGAAAATATTGTACACTAGTAATGATTCAGTTGAATAAACCAAGGATCTTGAACTGTTCTTTAAATGCAGAAGATTTCAAGATTCTTGATATCCTGAGGTTTTTGGGCTTCTGGACTCCTCACTTCAATTCAGACCACAGGTTTTTGATAGGGTTTAAGTCTGGCAGCAAAACTGCCCCAAAGCATCAATGATCTACAGCCACATTTGAAGGTGTAAGGGGTTGTTCTCACAAGTCACAGACATTGTAACCACACTTTCTTTCAGTGGAACCCCTGCAATCAAGAATTTTGAAAAAACCTGCAGCCTCTTACAGTTGTGCTGCTGCTTCTTGGCAGTTGGATTTTTAAAAGCTTTTGTCACTTGGTTACTTGATGTAACAATACACATCCACAACATTAGCCAATAAATAAAATCTTGTAACATGACATTTTTGTCATGCACGTGTATTGTTCACTGCAGACCTACCGAACATATCATCAGTTGCATCTGGAAGTTCCAAAGGGGGCTGAGCCTATTAATTTAAGAAAAACATGACATGGCAACAGACTTGAAAATTCAGACTGCAAAATTTCAAAATGAGCATGGTCAGAAACTCCCAAGGAGAACCCGGTGTGATTATGCAGTTCCAGTATCATCTAATGCAGGGCTGCTCAAGCCTGTTCCTGGAGCTCCACCATCCTGTAGGTTTTCATTTCAACCCTAATTTAGCACACCTGATTCTGCCAATTAAAATCTCAACAAGATCTCTAGCTGTTGAACGAGATGTGCTTTGTTGGGATTGGAGTTAAAACCTACAGGACAGTAGATCTCCAGGAACAGGCTAGGCAGTGCTGGTTTTGTGTAATTCAGAGTGCAGAGCCCACCATTTCAATCACATTCCATGTATCCTACATGAAGATGTTCCAATTCTAAGTAAAAACGGACAAGCACTTAACTTAACAGATTTAACTCCTCATATGTTTTCTTAAAATCAACCTAAAGTATGTAGCAAATGAAACAAAATATTGACTGCTTGAATATTATGTAAGATGGCACATCTGGACCAAGTCAGTGATGTGCAAAGGTAAGGTGCTTGTGCCCAGGTTTTCCACAACTCGCATTTTAATTACCTTTAATAGCTAATAAAAGTTACATATTGTAGGTGGCTGTATTAAGCTAAACAATAAAAGGTCTACAGAATATTTTTTCATATTCTACATGGTCAACTAAATCCTCCACAGCACATACCTTACAGGCAGTATTGTTAATTTAAAACCCAATATTAAACAATGTTCAATGTTAAAACCCTAATCCTTTGCAAAATAATCTGTCGCGCCAAACAAACCTACAACAAAATGTCAATTTCAAGATTCAACATTTTTTCAATTTGCTGTACAATATAGACATTATATTATGGTTGCCACTATTTGTTGGAAAAAAACAAGAACTATCAAGCTATTTGATACTTACGTTAAGAATTCATTCAGAATTGTGTCTGGCGGCAGGATATTATCTCCGCCACTTGCCACGCGCAAGCGTCCCCTGTTGCTAGGTTATTCACCCGGAAGTGGATTTTGTATACTCAGCTGGCTGTCATGGTGCTGTGTGTTAGAATGGATCGATAAATCAGGACAACCGAATACACTCCTTCCAGACGAAGACGTCGAAAATGATAGACATGCACTGTTTGAAATAACTAGAAAATTTAAATAAATATCGATGAAAAGTTGCTGATTTCGCTACTGGATGAAAAACGATTGGATGAAAATATTAGTCTTCGGTGGGATCGTGTTCTTTTTGAGAAAGCAAACAGCGTCCATGATTAGTGCTTATTCACTACCGAGGACCAGGTGATTTCGCAAAATTGCCCTATAATATTAAGTTCATATTTTTTACACTTCACGCTGCTCTGTATGTGACCAGTTTAAAGTGGCTGTTATTATCCGTGACTTAATTTTACGTAGGCTACCAGATAGCAAGCGACCCTACTATTCTTGTGGTACAAGAAACCGCCCTTTTTATAAGCAGTCATGGAAAGCGAGTGCTGAATTTTAAGTGATCTTTTCCAGGTGGAGGAGGTATCATGGCTGGTAAGGTGAAATGGGTGACTGACATAGAGAAGTCTGTGCTAATCAACAACTTTGAAAAGAGAGGATGGGTCCAAGTGTCTGACAGTGAGGACTGGAACTTCTACTGGTGAGTGCTTAGTCCTTTTGGTGAGGGCATAGTTATCCAGGTGTGGTTTTGGTTATGCTGGCGTGGGCTAGGGTATATGGTCAGCTAATGTTTACTTAAACTAGTGTTTTAGTTCTGTTGCTGAGGCTTTAGTCTTGCTGGGAAGAGCTTAGCTACCCTAAGAAGTCCTACACTAAAAGGGAATGGAGAGGCCCTTCCAGAGAAAATATGCTGCTTGTGTATTAACTGCAGAAGCAGTTTACTTCCATCAGTAATCATTCAGTTTGTCTTTACATACAACTGTTTGTTTAAATTTTGTTTATTATGTTGTGCACAAGATGTAATATTTGCAGATTGAACTTGAGTTTGCTGCAATGCTATATTCGTATTATAATATTTTGATTCAGATTGGTCTACCCCATTCATAGTGGAACACTAGTTTTGTGGCTGTCTATATATTATACTAAAAGTGTTAATCATTTTGCTCAGCATTGAATTTATTACACTTCAGCTCCAGGAGTGCTATTGTGCCTGTTGTGGGCCTACCCATAATGCATCTGTGTTAAACTGGAATATATCTTGCTGAAAGGTTAGGAGGAGGTAGTGTGAGTCTTTCCCAGAAATCCTTGATTCAGTGATAACCCCCAGGATTTATCTCTGAAGAAAGGTTGACATCTAGCTAAGCATTCTTTAACTGTAATTTTTTGTGCACTACTGTAGGCTCAGTATCTGAATCTATGTGGTATGAGAGCTCTTCTGTGTTTTAGTCCAGTATGACCTAATTTCTTACATAAAATGTAGGGCAGCCTGCAGCGTTTGATGTCGGTTTTGAGTTAATGTGCCCTGAGGTCACAAATATAGTGCAGACCATCGCCAGTAGTCTTCAGGGGTGATCCGTAACCCGCCAAACCATCACCCCAGAATAGGAAAGTTTCATTTCACAGGGTATCCCCTGCCTCATGAATGTACAGCATAATTACAATTGTGGTTGATCGAGGTTGAATTCTACATGTGCATCCTCTGGGTGTGGCAGCTTAGCAGCTGCATCGTGGAAAAGACATGGAAAACTGACTTCAAATGATTTGAAGGATGTTTACCCCAGTCTGAATTCTCCCTCCCAGGATGATGGGCATTTTGGGGCGGGGGTCGGCGATCAGTGGGATAGGTCTGCCGATGAGTTGGGGAATTCCAAATTGTGAAAATAGTATTGAAAAAACATATTGAATTGAGTTTTGCTTGGAAAAAAGGCATCTGTTAGGCTATTTATCCGAATGGCAATGCGATCTCTGTTCCATGTGATGCTTTAGTTAGTCTCTGTGTAATGTCTCACTGTCAGGGTCAAGCAGAATTAATCAAATGTTAATCAAGTGTTATGTATTAAAGTATTATGACCTCCCAGATGGCTTAGTCTTTTTTTACTGCTTGCATCTTAGCTCAGTTGTAGCCTAGATATTGCCAGTTGAAGTCGTATATTCTTATCCGACTATGACCAGGGGTGCACAGTTGGCCAGGGTTCCTTGGGTGCGCTGCAGCATACAAGTAGTGCCTCTATATTCTCTGATGAGTGCCTACAGGTTAAGCAGTTGCAATAAGTGAGAGATTCCCAAGTCCTCCAATGAGCATTAGCTCCCCTGTAGTAAATTAATAATCTTATAGTATCATAAAGTCATTGACTGATAGAAAGCTGGTCATTACCTCAAAGGTGACCATATTGCATATTGAGGGAGAGAATATTTGTTGTGAGAAAAATCGGAATAAAATGTGGGTGTAAAGATACAACCATATTTAAGGGGATGTATAATTTTGCTATTCGTTGTAATGCCTTCTGCTGTGATGTCATCTGTCATTTCACCCAAAACCTCCCCTCTGCCTCTCTGACCCTCACGCCACAGGATGAGTGTTCAGACCATCAGGAGCGTCTTCAGCGTGGACACCGGTTACCGCCTATCAGACGACCAGATGGTCAACCATTTCCCCAACCACTACGAGCTGACCCGGAAGGATCTAATGATCAAGAACATCAAACGGTACCGGAAAGAGCTGGAGAAGGAGGGCAACCCACTGGCCGAGAAAGACGAGAACGGCAAATACCTTCACCTAGGTACTGTCTGCCCTGGTCTGAGGGGTCCAAGTTATTTTTTTAAAGATGGTAAAACATCTCCTGTCAATTTGTATACCAGGCCAAGAAGTTAATTTGAGCCCTCTCACATATCAGACCCACTGTCTTTGAATACACAGGGGAATCATGTTGCATTCCGGAACATCCTCTCTGTACGTTGTTTTTTCCAACAGACTTTGTTCCTGTGACGTTCATGCTTCCCGCGGACTATAACCTGTTTGTGGAGGAGTTCCGGAAGAGTCCGTCCAGCACCTGGATAATGAAGCCTTGTGGGAAGGCCCAGGGGAAAGGCATATTCCTAATCAACAAGCTGTCCCAGATCAAGAAGTGGTCCCGGGACAGCCGAACCTCCACGTGGGTACTGGGCTGGGGAGAGGCTGTTATGAATCAAGGCTGAGTGAATTTCCCCTGTGTAGCTCCTGTCCTCAGAGAGTGATTCAAATGTTCATTACATCCCCGATCTGCTTTATGAGTTTCCTCACCAAAGGCTTCCATTTAACATCCTCCTTATTCATACTGTTTAAGGTAAAACAAATATATATAGAGCAGGCCTTTCTATTTTTTTCCCCATGAATATTCTACAAATATCAATTTTGTCAATGGTGTTCAGAGTGTACAATACAAAAAAGCCTATAGAGCTACTGTAGAAAACCCTGTCCTGTATTGACATCTCATTGACAGAGATGGTCACTGTGGTTTTTGTAGTACATACTGCAGTTCAGCAAGTTTTCAATGCATGAAGAACTCAAGCTGTGTATAATGAGAACAAAACAAACAGGATTTGAAATGATGTCGTCAGCAAAATAAAGAACCTTGGAAAATAGTATACTGCCTGCTTCACTTAATAACCCACATAATGTAGTACATGCATTGGACAATTCACTTCTTTTCCTGTTAGGCCCAATGAGGAGTGGACATCTGAAGCTTCCTGCTCCTGTCTTATCCATTTCCTGTCTGTCAGACTGTGCTCAGTACAGTGCATTGATACCGGTTTCTGTTTTCAGGTTTATGGCAGCCTCTAGTGGCAAAGAGGCATATGTCATATCGCTGTATATTGACAATCCCCTGCTGATAGGTGGGAAGAAGTTTGACCTGCGTCTCTACGTGCTGGTGACCACCTACCGCCCGCTGAAGTGCTATATGTAAGTGACTGTCCCCTTACAAACACCTCAACACCACCTGTTTCAGTTAAAAGCACCGCACAGGTAACTGATTCAGTACCAACCTGATAGGAGCCACAGCTTGAGTACTGACACTCTGGGGGTAGCAGGTCCAGTATAGGGTTACAGAAATAATTCTGGCAGTTTGGATTAAGCTTGGATAGTACAAGTAAATGCACAGCATATATTACTTATTTGTTGTAGAATTTTGTTTATTTTTATCTCCACCTTTTATATTTTTTGGAGTAACCTTGTTTTTTCTATGCAATGCTGTGTTTGTGTTAATAGGCTTTTACCTTTTTTATGTTGTTATGCACAAGCAAGATTTTTTTCTGTTTTATATCTTGCAGGTATAAACTGGGATTTTGCAGGTTCTGCACAGTGAAATATACTCCCAGCACCAGCGAATTAGACAACATGTTTGTGCACCTTACTAATGTAGCCATACAGAAACATGGGGTAAGTGGACCTCACTAATTTGTGCAAATTGAAACAAGTGTGCTTTGTTAATGTTTGATTCAAGTTGTATTGTTTTATTATATATGTAATGTCATGAACTGACTGTGTTGCAGGATGACTATAATCACGTCCATGGGGGGAAATGGACGGTCAGCAATTTGCGCCTCTACCTGGAGAGCACCAGGGGGAAGGAGGTGACCAACAGACTGTTTGACCAGATTCACTGGATCATGGTCCAGTCTCTGAAGGCTGTAGCAGTGAGTATTCACATTAAGATGCCACCTCTCTGACACGCACACACACACACACACACACACATACACACGCACAAGCACACATGCGCACACACACACGCACACGCACATACACACGCACGTGCACACGTGCATGAACACACATGCGCGTGCACACAGACACACAACCACACACACACACACAAACCCTCTGTAATATTCATATACTTGCATAAATACGGATTTATTTTCATTGTGTGAAACAAATATTCTCTGTTCTGCTTTTAACTTCAGTTCTGTAGATTCCAGTCCATGTTTCAGGTGTGACCCTGTATTTTGTTCTTCAGGCCAAATGACTGCTACTCACTGCAAGCATATGATTGATATTTTCTTCTCTTCAGCCAGTCATGAACAATGACAAACACTGCTTTGAGTGCTACGGGTATGACATCATCATTGATGACAGGCTCAAGCCCTGGCTGATTGAGGTGAGGAAATTCATGAAACAGCAAAGGCTGTCTCAGCATTGTGTCCATTGTTTTCACTGACTGAAAACAGAATGAAGTAAATGCGTTCTTACTGAGAATACATTAAACATTGCTGAATTGCTTGCTTACTTTTTTCTTATAGAAATCTTGTCTTGAATTCCTCCATTTTGATTTTGGTGTTGAATGGCGTTTGGCCACGAGGCCATTTCTCTCACAAGATAAAATAATTAATTAATTAATTAACTGAATCAATGCTTCATTGAGTTAAGCTATTCGCTAATGTAAAGGAATTTTAAATTGGTGTATTGCTTGAATCACAGCCTGAACTTTCACTTTCAGTGCTCTGTCTCTGGCAGTGTTGCGTGTGGTGGATTTGCATGCGTGTTGTGTTGAAACAGCTCTGTGGGCCCCTCCTCTCGACTGGCTTTGCATGTACAGGCCTGCAGGGTAGACTTTCCCAGCAGTCTATTACTACACAAAACCTGCAGGGAGGGCATATTTAAAAGGCTCCATTCAGACAGAACCTAGAAAACAACTCCAAAGGGGCCAGTGGAGGGTAATTATGGACACTGGGTTTTGGCACTTAAGACAATGTAATCGTTGTTCAGCAGGTATTCACACACGTTTACCCAACTGCAATGCACACGGAATTTCCACATCACGAGCCTAACGGTAACATCATGGACTATTTACACAACTCTTTCCTAATTGTAACGTCTTGGTATTTACACAACATTTGCTCAGTCTTAACACCACAGCTTCAGCCTTGACACCACAGCTATTACCTCAAGAGCCGGAAGGGATGGTTACTTATGTGCTGAAGAGAAAACAAGTTAAAATTTAAAGACGAGCTGTGATTTAATATCAAGAAGGCCTGGTAAATTCAGACTAATGGAGAGTTTAATGTTTGGTTTTAAAACCTTTGCAGAGATGTACGTGGTGAGCTCATGTGCTGTGGATACATATTTTAATACCTCAACAGTGTAGTCTACGGATGTGAAAAATCCTTATATTTCTGGTTTTAAGCCTACCCTGTGTAAATGTGACACACACTTTAGTGTGTGGTAAAGATTTGCCACACCTGTGTGTAGGACTGTCTGTGGTAAAGATGCAGTTGTGTTTAGCTTGTATTTGTGAAGAATTGGCCTGCATGATTGCTCAGAGTCTGTGGTCATTCACCTGTGATTCACATGTGATTATGTGGTCACAGTAAAGACTCACCTGGGCGTCTCACCTGTGTGTTCGGTCTTAGTACAGACTCTCCAGTTGCATGTATTTGACCTGTGTTTGCATGGACATTCTAAACATCCACCTGCGCTCCTTCCAGGTGAACGCCTCGCCTTCGTTAACCTCCAGCACGGCCAACGATCGCATCCTGAAGTACAACCTGATGAACGACACGCTGAACATCGTTACGCCCAATGGGGAGCTCCCAGACTGCCGCTGGAACCGAAGCCCACCCAGGGAAGCACTGGGGAATTACCAAGTTTTGTGAGTGAAGCCGCAATCCCCCAATCACATTTTAGACTGGTTGACAGGCACACGAGGGAGAGAGTAAGCAATGTTTATTGCGTAACAGTGCCGTGCCAGAGCTAGTACATTTAGTTCATTGTATTATACAATCCAGAATTGTGAAAAATGACACTCATGCATTCTTTCTAGCAGAATTACCTGTTTTGTTCTGGTGTCTCAAAGACTTTCCTAGGAAGTCACATTGCAGACCTCCCAGGCCCACAGTACAGCCAATCACATGCTTCCTGGGAAGTTCTGTATCAGCCTTGATCTGTTCTGCCCTTTGTCTGCACTCAGAGCAGCCTGCTGTTCAATGTTAATATCTGCTGCCTGCTTCACTGTGCGATTGTGTGATGAAGGCAGCAGTTCCTTAACCTCTAAACTGGAGCCTAGGTTCAGAACCCCGGTGTGGCTCTACTGTTGTACCTTTGAGAAAGGTACTTAACCTGAATTCCTTCCATATACCATTACCTACCTGTATAAATGGATGAAAAGGTAAATGGTGAAAATGTAAGTTGCTCTGAATAAAAGCAACGTCTGCTGTCTGTTAAATAAATAGTGGAATTAAAGGAAGGTGTTGCTTGTGAGGAGAGGTTCCTGACTGCCCCCCCTTTTTTTTGCCTCTCTCCCCCCCACCTCCACCGGGGCAGGTACGATGAGGAGCAGGCGCTGAGTGAGAACACTGAGAGGGAACTGAGGAGCCGCTCTGGCCAGTCCCTGGGGCCAAAGGGCACGAGAGCCAACAGCCTGCGCCCCACCCCGGCCACCTGGAAGTGATGCGCGCACTCGGGGGTGCGATGTCACACTCGGCGTCCCAGGATGCCCCCCCCCCCCCCCGTCCCCTTCACTGCTCTTCCTTCAGAGGAAGGGAGTTTGGGATTGGTGGCCGCCCGGGGGGACCGGACCACCGGAACCGCCCTTCCTCACCCCAGTGGTCTGACTATACCCACAAAACACCAAGAGGGGGAGACAGGGAGGAAGAGAACCATAGCATGACATCACTGAATCCCCACTGTTCCTTGCACAGCACAGCAGAGAAAGAGAGAGAAGGGAGCGAGGGAAGGGCCATAGAGCCTCGTAGCACAGTTAATAGTTTGGTCCAGCCTGCATGACCAGCATGGCATTTCTCCAGTACGGCAGTATTGGGACTCAGAAAAGGTGAATCCCCGTGTTGTAACAGATGCATATGAGGCAGCCTTTTATTAAGCTTTTTCTATATAAATAAGGATTGCGAGTTGTAAGAGAGTATGTGTACGTATGTTTATATGCACTGTTCTGCTCACCTTGTTCTCTGATTGAATAAGTGTGTATGTATATTATATATATGTGTGTGTGTGTGTTGATAAACAGTATGGTTTCCACCTGGCTCATTATTTGAGTGAATGCACACATTTCTGGTGCATTTGACAGTTGAGGTTACAGAACTCACCCTCAAATCATGCTCATGTATACATTTAAGCTTTCAAAGGTAATCTCCATAGTCGATGTTGCCCAATAATAGTACACAGTCGCCTCCTTAATTAAGGCTTCTTTTGCCAAACAGTACAGGTTGTCCAAAGAAAACTGGAACACCTGGAACTGGAACCAAGGATTCCAATAATTTTTTTCTTTTAATTTGAAAAATTGCATATATGGTGACATTCTGCCATACATGTATAAAACTTGTTTCCCTAAAGAGGTGATTCATTCATTCATTTTGTAACATGGGCTGTACATTTTGACATGTTATATAGGATTCGGTAAGGGGAACAAATGTTTAAAACTGACTCCAACAGTAAGAGAGCTCTTAGCAAAATGTAACAACCACACTTCACTCCCTCCTCCTCCTTCGTGCTCTACTCCACACTGTCCTTGTGACCTTGCTGGCTCTCACCTGATACGTTGTGTGTTTAAGATTCCTGGTTCACCTTGTGCAAGCCAAGCAGTCCTTCCAAGCAGTGTAACACAGCGGAGAAAGCATTTTTATGTTTTACCGTGTTCAAGAGGACCTGTGAACTGCAAAGTCTGTATATTTAAACCGTGGGGTAAACTGCAGTCTCTTTGTCCCTCTGTGAAATCCATCTGTGTTGTGAACTGTTACAGAGGGTGTCCTGCACCTTTTACTGTGTGAACCACTGACCTTTACTTAACATGCATTTTATAGGTCAGCGGTCTGAACAGAGGATTGGCTTATAAGTGCACTTGTAAAGCCTTTCAGATTTGTTTCTACGTTTGGTGCTTAGTTTTTCACTGAAATACTTTTGTCAATGGAATCAAGCTGGAATTTTTGGTAAATTTTTATTCTGCCAATATAGTTTAACCCTCCCAAATTTGTGTACAGTATATGTATAAGGAGTGTATTTATTGTTATGGTTGATTGCTTTTCCAAATACTAAAGGTCACTAGCTGTCTGCTGACGTCCTGTATTTTAATATTGGCCTGCTCTTAGTAATGTATTGCCCACCAGGGCCTACCAAAGGCATATGCAATATATAACTAATCTTGTCAATGGTTGTCAAAATGTTGCTATTAAAGCGAACCCAGCCAAACAATCCAGAAATATAATTGTATATGCACACACACACACTTATGAAACTATTTCTCGCAACACCCTGGCGTCCCGACCCCCGGACAATTTGCAAAGTCTCAACAAAGAAAAAAAAAATCGAAATTGCTATGTGCCCAATGCTCTTTTTCTAAGATGAAGACCCTCAAACCCGTTCACCCACACAACAGGTCAGACAGTGAAAATGTTTGCCAAGTTTGATTCGAAAAACATAGGAATTAAAAGCTTGCCCCTGACTTTTAGGAATATTCAGTATCCCAGTCTGTTATTAACTACCTACTGTATGAGAATAAAAAGCACATTATTTAGCTGTTATAGCCACAAGTTACTACTAATACAGAGCAAATAAAATGGTTAGTCTATGAAGTGATACAGTTGTTGCAGGGTTTTTTAAATTACAGAACTGCTAAAATAATTTTTACATTTACATATCTTCATTCATGCGGTCCAACTATTGCACTCGGTCGTCAAAAAATATCACTAAGAAAACTTAACGTTCAACTTCTCTCTGATTTAGGGATATGACGTCACAGAAGCGCGCCGCTCCCAGTCATTTGTCGTAAGTGCTGACCAAAAGAGGAAAGGAAGAAACCTAAAAACATTTTTACCAAAGGTTTGAATTCAAGTGTTGCGCACTTCTGTCAGGGAATTAACAGTGTCAAGGTAAAGGAATAACATCTTTTTCACTGGGTATGTCTACTTTTCTTGCTATCTTTAAAGTAAAAACTATTTAGCTGGTTAGGAAGCCACCTGGAAAGTAGCTTGTGTCACACGACTAAGTAACATTAGTTGTCCAATTTGCTAACTCGCCAGCTATGCTGTTCTGATTTACTTGTTAATTTCGAATGGAGAGTGGGTTAACCAGTTGAATTGTTCTGCTGCATTATGTTTGTGGTTTGTGACTGTAATGTAAAAAACATGTATATGGCATAATTCTTATGTTTGTCATTTCCGCAAATATTATGAAAACTGTTTTCTAAAGATATGATTTTGGTTTGTGTGAACGTTTCTTGAACTGTCATAATCGTATAAGATACCATGCTGCGCAAAATTGTGCGCAGATTCGCCGGTCATTATGTGTGGATCAGCCAATACTGACTTCAATGAATTGGACAGACATAACGTTATAAAACATGGTCATTTTAAAAGTGACTTAAACTGCGCAGTTTTCCGAAGCACGGTGGCTTCCATCGCGACATAAGTCTTTAATGCGGAAAAACTCTAGAACCAAAGGGCGGGGCAGGGGTTTAAAATACACCCCCATTGGTGTCTTGAATTAAAAATGATTATATGTATACTTTTTTCTTCTGATTATAATTTCTGCAATGATTTGCCTTTTCATGTTGAATTAACTTTTCATACTCGTAATGTTGCGGCGTTAACCACATGCAAACTAACTTCGTCGGTAGCTGAGTTGGCTGGCTCGTGACAACGATGATGCACTCCAATGCAGCGCACAGCTATTAAATATGATACGCGTGCTGTCTATTAGCGTTCTCTAAAAAAAGAGAGGTCCTTTTCACTCAGGAAATTATTAGCTGAGCGAGTAACAACCGATTAGAAGGATCCCGTTTTCGTGTTTTCCGAGGACATCTTGGTTTTCCTTTTAATTCACTGCCTCGAAAGCTATAGCCTGCATTAATTGACATATTGCAGTGCTGGCTGACGTTGCTGTAGCTAAATGTCTTACAGAAAGGAAATTCCCTTTTAAACTACATGCTTTGACCGTCTGGGATTCCGATCATGAAATAGCCAATTTCATAATGTTTAGGCTATGTTTTTCGTTGGTTGCTTGTATGCTTTGTTTTCTTATATTCTTGTTTTAAGAAAATGTAGTAAATTGGGACTGTCCGTTAAATCTCTAAAATGAGTTTTATTGGTGACAGAAAGTATTGGAGTTCGTTTTCGACGGCTCAATTGAGTAAGCGCTTGTGAGCCAAGAGATATGAAGTACCTTGTGTTTGTTTTGGCATGGGTGAGCAGTGATCTGTTGCGCCAAGAGAGTCGAGTTTCTTTTTGAATGATTTGCATCAATCATCCGCAGCAGAGGCGAGTTAAATAGGCGGTTAAAGCTGTGTGTGCGCGTGAAAAGTACTGGACCTTTTGAGTCAGAAAGATAGCCAACTTGTTGGCGCTTTATTTCTCTTTGTATTGGATTAGTATGCAATGGTTTCTGCATCTTCAATGTTGTCTCAATGTTGTCAATCACAGAGTCCTGAATTTTTCTCTGAAACTCTTTAAATCATCACTTTACACTATAAGAAAGTTGATTCGCCTGGCCTAGATAAATGTAGATCAATTTATTGGCATATTTTCATTATAAGACATACTGGGGTGATTCACTTTTATTTTATTCATATCATCCCTTGAAGTAATTAGGCCAGAACTACTGTTTACTCTGAACGGATTAGCTGTATTTTGCAATCTGTACCAAAGGTTAACAAAATTTGAGTAAAATGGCCTTCAAATCTCCTACTCCAGCTACATGAAGTCAACTCCAAGGATTTTTAATATTACAAGACCTCATTGCTCAATTAATTGAAAGCTATGGCAAAAGAATTTGGTCCATCTGCGACAATTTCATCCAGTGTAAAGTTTGTGGGTTCAGTACACAGTTCAGAAACATCTGCCCCCCACCCCAAAAATCAATAAATAGTTATATATAATTCCTGTATACACTACTGTTGGGAACTGTCATTGAGTGTTTTTACCTGAAGTTCTACACTTTAATCGTCAGTGTATAAACACTCTAACTCCTTTTACAGTGCACTGAAGTCCATACTGTGGGAGGCTCTGCTGCCCTGTCTACTTGTCCAATAAATGGAAGAAGTGTTTATTGGAAATATCATTGTGACTGAATCACTGTGATGTGCGCCGGTTACATCCCCTAAACTAGTGCACGCACTGTGCTTTGCTGCATAAATTTTATTTTCCGGCCGTAGCGGTAGCTATTTCCAAAGGAAGCGAGTGGCTAATCGTAAATAGCGAAGGGAAACGGCAAAAGATAGCGTTATAAATTGCACACGCAGCTCGGAAGAAAGGAATCTTGAAGGACGACATTTTTGATGACATGGTACATTTACACTTGGCTGTGCTCGATGTGTTCGCTTCGTACTTTCCTGTTTGATATTTCGCCTTTCTGAGGTCAGGGCAGGTGAGCTATGAAGACGTGACCCGGGGAACGGTTCCCATGGTCACGGGTGTGTTCCGTGTAGCTCTGGCGCCCGTTGTCCTGAGGCCGGTGATAACGCAGGACTGACCTCGTCCGAATCGGCTCCTCGTGCCCCGTGGGGTGCAGACGGACACTGTGGGCCTTTAAGAGTACATAACGGGGAGTGCGGACGTGTACCCCCCCCCCCCCCCTTCTCTGGGATCACAGACAACAAAACCAGCGGCCAGGTCTACAGACAGTATGCCATCTGTTTTCCATCGAGGCAAGTTCAGAAGTAGCTCCTTTATCTTGGCTCTGTTTGAGAGTCCATAGAGGGCTTTGAGTAGCATTAAAACACATTTTAATAAGTATCGGCTTATTAATAAAAAGGGCTTTATGTAATCTCCGTGTCCCAGTTGTTACGCGGTGGACCTCCTGCACCCCTCGTACTCTCAGCAGTGTCCTCGCGCGCTGTTACCTTGGTGCCGTGGATTACGCATGCTGTGGCTTCATTGTTCAGCAGCAGGCATGCGGTTCCTGCCTGCCTGGCGTTGCAGGTCAGATATGCCACTTCCTGGGTTTTTTGCACTGGTAGGGCAATCCTGCTGCCTCTGTGTGGAACCAGGAGGGCAGCAGCAGCTTTTTTTCCATCCAGCCCTGTGTGACCACCAGGAAGCGCTCTCTCAGACCTGCTCTGTCCATTCTGCGCGATGAATGAGCTCCATGTTGCTTATCTGTAAAACGATAAGCAATGAAACGTGTCCGTATGCTGAACTCTGAGAAAGAGGAAGAACGAAATATGCAGGTGTGCATGTGGCAGGGAGGAAGAGGAAGAGCCTAGAGAGCATGGGGGACCTTCTCTTTAAAAAGCAGCTCTTTCTTGCGCTGGTATATTTGGTGGAATTTCCCAAAGGTCACTCCTGACTAAGGCTGCCTCAGCATTCCTCTGTACGTGTAAATGACCACAGCTTGTATATTACTAATGTAGACTTGAGCACCCGAAGAAGTAGCCAGACTGAGTAATGTGCCGTCTGTTGTCATGCCAACACACACGAAACTTTAGGTAGC
This sequence comes from Anguilla anguilla, assembly GCF_013347855.1. Classification (NCBI taxonomy): domain Eukaryota; kingdom Metazoa; phylum Chordata; class Actinopteri; order Anguilliformes; family Anguillidae; genus Anguilla; species Anguilla anguilla. The sequence goes on from NC_049207.1 coordinate 9,343,808, forward strand.
CTTATTTATTGTTATATGTTTCTGTAGCTGTTTTTAGATCATGTTCATAGCCTAATTTATATTGAAGTAGTTAATGTTGTGCTGGGCGGCACGGTGGGTAGCACTGCAGTGGGTGGCACTTTTACCTCGCGGTAAGAAGGTCTTCGTTTCGAATCCCGCCGGGGGCCTTTCTATGAGGAGTTTGAGCTATAACTTGTAGTGTGCTGCGTCAGATTTGTGTGTGCATTCCTATCTGAGTGCTACGTTTAGCGTTATCCTTGCACAGTGCACGCCCATTATACTCTCGCCGGTCAGTGTGTTTGCGAAACTTTACCCCGGCGTCCTCTGCCAAGGACATTGCTCTGGCCCGCGGGAATGCGCAGGTCAGTCTCCCCCCGTTACGAGAGCATAGCTCAGATATCGGCACGGAAACGCGCGGCACCGCCTGGACATAGCTTCGGCGCCACGAAGCGCGGTTATACCTTTGATTTAGTTCAGCAGTACCAGGGGAGTCCGCTGTTTCTTTTTTTTTTTGAAGCAACGGGGGGAATCTCTCTGGTTTAGTTCAGCGGCAGCAGTAAATCCGTGCGATTTAGTTTAGACATAGCGGAGGGATATCTGTTTAGACTGAAGATACCGTACCGAACATACCAGACTAGCTGCTGTACTGCCGGGCTCCTCCCTTTCGCCTGGAAAGGTCATTTGTGTCTCATCCGTCTGTTTTTAAAGAGTTTCCCAAACGGCCCTCGGTGTGCTTCATACGTTTTCAATCACTCTGGCCTCCCTTTTTACAGTTATTAGTCACTTTTTTAACAAAGAGGCCTCAAGCAGCTATTCACTGCACTGCTTGCCTATTCTCCTCTCTATTCTGTACTGAGGAGGTGAGGGGAGGGGTAAGATAAGCAGAGCCTGAGTGTGCTTATGTGGGTTACAGACGGTAATTAAATAGCGGGAGGCCTGGTGTGTAATGTGGAACATTAGATGCCACTCCAGGGCGGGGGATGACTCAGTCGCACAGGAAGACGGGCCGAATGGCAGCGCCAAATAAAAGCTGACATCACCGCTAAGGTTTCCGATGTTACGCCACGACCACCAAAAAAAAAAAAAAAAAAAAAAAAAAACGGGTTTGTTTTTTCCTCATTAACCCCGCGGGCGGGTTGCTCACCAAACCCGGTGAGGTCACTCCCCTGTCTGTCCCGCCCAGACTCTGTGGCGGTGCAGTGATGTAATGCCGCAGAGGCGTGGTCATGGGATATCCCAGCAGGGTGGGGGTTTGAGCCCTGGTCCTGGAGAGCGGCAGGCTGTGCGGGTCTTCCCTGTCACTCAGCATTTATTTGGTCAGTTGGTCACTGGTCAGTTGAATCGGTTGACTTGGTTTCTTGGGTCAAATTGCTGCTCCCAAGGTGAAAGCGGAAACCAGGGGACCCTTTGGCTCTCTGCGTCCTGGGTTGCGGAGCCCTGCTGTTGAGAATGGAGCAATCGGTATCCAGTACAAAGTCTGGCTTGTTGCATCATTTGTGTAACATGGCAGTGATATTGCCGTAATACCACTGCGGCGGCTATTAGCGATAACGGCTAACCCGGCTAACACGAAATGTCCTCACAATGTTAGTGGAATGTTCTGTCCGCATTATAACATTGCCACTACACTGCGGCAACATAGTGAGAATGTTTTGTGTTAGCTGTGAACATACGCCAGTGTCATCTACAGTGATATAGCGGGGCTGTTACCTTATTGTGAAAACGTGCCTTGTGTTTGTCCGGTGGAGCCCTTGGGGAGATACTGTGTGTGCTTTTTGTGTTGATTTATGCCTTTTGTTTGTGGAGGGAACAACTTCGGCGCAGCAGAGACACTATAACATTACTAAGATTAGGAAGAGAAGGGAGCACTCAAGGGCCTACGAACACACATGCACAAAGGCTGCATTCACACACCCTTCTGTTGGTTCAACAAAGCAAAGTTCAACACTGCTGAAGGCTTGTGGGGACATATTGCCTGTGCGTTCTCAGAGCTGTTTGGGAGCAGATCTGTGTATCGTGTGGGGTCCGGGGCCGTGTTATGTTGCCATTGTCTTGCGAGGACAGCCGGGTCTCGCTTTCATGGTGCCGTGTAACGGCAGTCAGACAGACAGATTTCGTCGAATTGGACTCGAGTGAAGGGAGTCTAATAACTTTTAGCAGTTGCTACAGTGACCGTAGCAGATTATGTTTAAACATCTCATGTTTCTTGCAGAATGAAGCACTGTCTCGTTTCTCTGGAAAAGAGAAAGTGGATAGCCTAAAAGCTCATTCGTTTCCTGCAGTAGAGGACTGGTGCAGTACCTTATTCACAGCTCACAACCCCCCCCCCCCCCCCCCTTTAACTCCCCTCCATGAGCTGCCTGCTGTATACAGGTCATTGAACCACTGTCAGATCTTCAAACCCCATTGGTTAAATGTTTTGTAGTTACCAACTTGCATTTTGTTCAATTTGTTCCGTTTTATGCAATCTTCAATAGGCAGTGCATATTAATCCGTAATAATCTTTGTAGTCTGCCGTGCAACATTATTGTCTCTATGTAGGGATTGTGGTAAAATTGCATTGTTAGGAACAGTCAGCGTGGATTCTAAGAAGGGGATTATGCTTAACAAATTTCACAGATTTGTTTGAAGAAGCTTATTAGAGATCTTACCCAATTCAGGGCTGTGTAGCACATTCTGATCTTTCTAAAGCTTTTAATGAACTGTGACATAACTGAGAAATTCTTAAATGATCTGGACATTATAAGGCTGTTTGTCTCCCTATTGATGCAGTCCCTATCGGCTACAGCATGAATAAGGGATGTTTATTTTGTGTTTTTTTGTTATATTAACACAACCACTGTAATTGTTATACTGTCTATCCTGGTTTAAATAAATTCTCGTTTAGGAAGATGAATTTCTTCCTGTTTCCTGTTAATAAGCTGCTCTTGTATTTAAAAATAACAGTTATGCTGTGAATTATGTTTTGGCATGAAACCCCTTGTTAGTTTTGCTTATGTTATTAAAAGTTGGGTGAAGCTCTTGGAAAAAGTGTGGATAAGCTCAACAAAGTTAGCAAGCATTATTAGTAATTGCAGTTTTGAAGGCATGGAATAACTGGCAAGATGCCCTGAACACTCTGTGCTTGTGTGCACTTAGTTTTTATTATTCAGGAATGTTGAGCTCATACAGTAGAGACAGGAACTGAACATCTGCATTTCTGAGCAGCGACACTGAGGGAGCTAGCTGGTGAGTGTGCACCTCCATAACTGTGTCACATGCTGGGTGTTCTGTGTTCTCTTGTTTCCATGGCAGCAAGAGCACTGGGGAGTAAGGGCACAGCTTGTGCTCTCTCTCTTCCTCTCTCGCTCTCTCTCTCTCTCTCTCTCTCTCTCACTCTCTTTCCCCCGTCTCCTTCTCTTTCAGTTTCTTTTCAGTCTTTCACTCTCTCTCTCTCTCTCTCTCTCTCTCTCTCTCTCACTCTTTCTCTCTCTCTCTCTCAGAGGATCGGAGCAGGAGGAAGTTTTGTAAGAGGAGGAGGTGAGGGGGAGCACAGCACAGTGCTGACTCTAGTCTCTCGCCCTCTCTCTCTCTCTCTGAGAAACTGCTGTGTGTGCAGGCCATCTGCACAGAGACAGAGGATTGATCTCTCTCCTTTCTGGCTCTGCTTTAAATGCACACCATTCCCAGAGAAACTGAGGATGATTCAATCTGAGGAGTGTACACTCCACCACGAGACTTCACCCATAGTCTGAGTGGTTCTATGTACATCTCACCATGCACCCTTAGTCTGGGGTGAGGGGGCGGGTTATAGTATTCTATCACTTGTTTAATATGCACTCCACTATGTGTCCCCGGTTTAGGGGCTTTAATGAACACTTGATCTGGCAGCCTGTGAGTCGAGCAGCTCATCATGTATGCAGTGAGGAGGGTAACACAGATGCTCAGAGTCGCTAATGTATGCTCACGCAGCAGCTGCGCTGCTCTGGCTGGTGAATGCAGTCACTGTGCCTCTTCTTCTTCTTCTGTGGTCTCTGTGAGGTCACGACCTCCTCAGTGGCTTCACCGTTCGCCGCTGCCCCTCCGGTGATTGTGCGTCTGACCGCCAGGGCCAGGAAACGAAAGCGACGAGGGCCCCGCCTCCTCCCAGACTCTGATCCCCGACCCGCGACCCCTGACCCCTGACCCCAACACGCCGACAGCAACAACCGTGGTTAGCCTTAATTTCTCAGCGCTGCACCGCCCAAGAAGCTCTCCAGTCTGTGTGTACAGAGAAACAGAGGAGGTGGCTGAGGGGGGGAGGGAGAGCAATTGTAGGGAGGGTGGGAGGTCAGGGAAGGACGCGGAGGTGATGCTCCCCTTTTGTCTGTGCTGTCGCGCTGCACTTCCTGCCCAGGAGGAGCGCTACGGTCTGTGCGTGCGCTCGGAAAGAAAGAGCGTGGAAGGGAGCCAGGGAGGGAGGCTGGAGATGAGAGGACAGGAGGAGAGAGAGAAAGAGAGAGAGAGTGAGAGAGCCCCTTCTGTCAGCGCTGGAACACCAGGGCCAGAATGCAGCCATGGTCCCTGTCCTGACACCCCAATTATCTCCTTCCTGTTCCTGTTCCTGTTCCCGGTTACCAGAACAGGCCTCAAATTGGCACCACTGCTTCAGCCCACCGTTAGCCGTATTCACTGCAGTTTTCACATGTATTTACCCCCCCCCCAGGTTTGCCCCGTCAGCATTTTTAGAATGCTGATATACCGTTGCAGGTGTGTTGTAATGAGGCTGTGATGTTGTAATGAGGGCTTGATCAGACTAGCCCTGGTGCCTAGCAGCAGTGGATACCGGGCTGGCTCTAAACCAGCGCTGCTGTTTTCCCTGTAGTCAGCACCTCGGGGTGTCTCCGCGCGCGTCGCTTAGCAGGCTCTGACATCGTCAGGCTCGTTAGTCAAACGGACGCTGACAGCCTGTCGTCGCGGCGTCAGTCGCGCTCCCTCGGATGGTAGCGTGACCTTGCGTTTCCTCCCAGAGCGGAGAATGTGCGGATGTGGAATGGAAGGGCCTGCGTTTCCTCTCAGAGGGCTGGGATGATAAAATAGAGATAAAACAGTGACAGTAAAAAAATAAAAATCCTGACAGGAACACTGGTAATAACCAATGGGACAAAGCTGAGGGTGATCCAGGAAGTAGCCTAGTATCCACCATCATCCTTCCATTTTCAGTGCTTTACTTAGTATTCTTTGTGAAGTCCTAGACTCTTCACCTAAACCACATAAGTCAGGGTGAGGTTCATATATCAGTGGGTAACAGAGCAGAGTTCTTAAAGAACATTTGAGACGCGTTCCGGCTACCAATAATTATCAGTGCTTGAGAGATTAAATATTTTGTCCTTTCCTAATGCAAATTGGCTGAGCACAGGCATTAACATATCTCATATGAAACGCTCACACCTCTTTCCCCCCTTACCGATTTTTCCTCTCCCTCCCTCCCCCCTCCTCTGTACCTCAGTTGTACCTGTAGTAACACCACCCCCCCCCCCTTCCCCCTCCCCCTTTGGCCTCTGATCTGCCCTGTCTTAAGCTATATGAAAGCAGGTATGCAGGGGTCGCCCGCCTGGAAGAATAGCAGGAATTTTTATCACTTCCCCTGGAAAGAATGCGTTGTTCTATGGCGCTGGGCCCAGCTCCGGGAGGGTGGCCGTGGAGCCGGGGACAGACGGGAGCGGGGAGCAGGAGCGAGAGAGCGGGACACTGAGGGGGGCGCAGGGGTGCCAGGGCGGTGTTCGCGCTGTGGGATCACTGTGACAAACTGAACATGGCCTGAGGCTTTGACGGGGGGGGGCCGAGATTGAGGTGTAGAGAGAGTTCTCAGTTCTCACCGGGGCTCTTCCTGATCGACGAGTTCGGAACTCGGAGGGTCGGTGGAGAGAGCGCCGTCTTCGGAGCGTTCGCCTGAGGAGGGACGCGATCGCGATTAGCGGCGTAGGTCCGGGGCGACGAAAACGCTGCGGTTTGGTTTTTCTGAATGAGCTATTGTGTACCAGGCAGGAATGTTAATGTGCTGTAAGCTACACACCGTGTCCCAAGCCAGGAATTTCCCACATGCAGAGAACCTGCAATGCGTCCTCCGGCCCTGATGCGTGTAAATGTACCTGTGCCTTTTTGTGTATGTGTAGGTGTGTGTGTCTGTGCGTGTGTGTGTGTGTGTGTGTGTGTCTGTGCGTGTGTGTGCGCGCGCGCACATGCGCATGTGATTGACTTGCCTTATTTGCTGCTGTGTTTCAGTTCCAGCCCCTGGGTTGAGAGGGAAGCAGCCATGTCCGGCACCTACGATGACTCCATGATCGACGTCTCCAGCGACAGCTTCTGGGAGGTGATGTATCTTTAGCACAACGCTAGCATAAAGTTAGCACGACGCAAAGCATTAACACAGCATTAGCTGAACTCTTTATTACCTATGGGCTCTATTTCTGTGGTTGTTCATTTTCAGTACTGGCGCAGGACGCTCCCGGATGTCTGTCACACCCTCTTTCAGCAAAGCCTCATTCACATCTTCCTCATCCTCGTCTTCCTCTCAGGTGGGAACCTACAAACGGACGGTGAAGCGTGTGGACGATGGGAACCGGCTGTGCAACGAAATGATGACCTGCATCCACGAGCGCGCGCGCATCGAGAAGGCCTACGCCCAGCAGCTGACCGAGTGGTCCAAACGCTGGAGGCAGCTGGTGGAGAAAGGTAACCTCCCGCGCTGGGCCGCTTCTGATTCTGCAGGAACTGACTTTCTCACCCTGGCCACTTAGTCATTCCCCAGTTAAATTGGTTTAAAGATTTCCTTGCGCTCAATCTAATGTGCGGCGAGCGTTCTGGCACAAAATGGCTGCCGTCCGTCGCTCAGGTGGGTGCTACACATTCATGGTGGTTGAGTTGAATTTCCCACATTCATTGTGACGCACTTAGAGGATTTGAAAGTGCAATCTTTTGTTATTGACGACAGAACCCTAAAGCTGCGCCATTCGCCGTATTGCCTCTGGCTGAGTTTCGTCCGTGCTCTTCTGCAGGCCCTCAGTACGGGACCCTGGAGCGGGCGTGGACCGCCCTGATGACCGAGGCGGAGAAGGTGAGCGACCTGCACATGGAGGTCAAGTCCGCCCTGATGGGGGAGGACTTCGAGAAGGTGAAGAACTGGCAGAAGGAGGCCTACCACAAGCAGATGATCGGGGGCTTCAAGGAGACCAAGGAGGCCGACGACGGCTTCCGCAAGGCGCAGAAACCCTGGGCCAAGAAACTCAAAGAGGTACGGCAGTCGTTCGGCTGAGCCCGTAGCCCTCTCTGTAACTCTACTGCCTGCCAACATGCAGAAAGACGAACCATTGTTAGCCCTGCAGATGCACTGCAGTAGGTATCCACAGCAGTGTGGTCTCTTTGACTGGTTGCCAGCCTGCAGACCCGCTTGCATAGAGATGTAACACATCTGCGGCACTGTGAAGAGGGAAACGGGCACAAGAGCTTGTTTGTGATACCATTGCAGTTTGTGCTATGAAGTGCGATGGCACCATGGATTTACATAGGATATGGGCCTGCTTACTGGCAGTCACTCATCAGTGTGTGCTGTACATTACATGACAAGACGTAGTATGCTGTTATCTGTAGATAGCTTCTGAGGGAACTGTTGTGCATTTGCTGAATACGATTTATTGATGTACACACATCTTGCTGTCAGCCAGCCTATTTGATTGAGATGATCTCATTCGCTCAGAGATAATATGAACTCATCACACACAGGCTGTATTTATCTGATAACAGATCCTTTCAACACCCGCTTATTTTGAGTTTCTTTTTTTTGGTTCACTCAAAACAAGGTTTTAGTGATTTTTTTTTTTCTGTGGTCAAAGCATTTATCCAAAGGGCTAAAATCCACAACTCAGAAATCAATGAGAAATTGGAATTCTGCTCTTGTGCATCAGCTATATTCTGGTATGTTCTATATTTTCAGGGTTTGACTAAATGGAATGACTATGTATTGTCAAACAGTTTGCTCAGAACGGGGGAGGTGTGTATGGAAAATAATACTCAGGCACTGTTTACATAATGGATTGCACAGGAATTTAATCTTTGCCTGCACCCTGCTCTGTCCCAGTCCCCCACTCGTTTCTCATTTCTTGCCGTGGCGGAGACTCTGAACCCTGCGTGTTTGTTGTGCAGAGCATGGCGGTATCGGGCTGTTGTGTTAGCTGGTCAGCCCTTTAAGGAGCACGCTGCACGCTTGGTCAGCGTAGCATCGCGGTTTCCCGTGGCTGCCATGGAAACGGATCTGCTTCTGCTCCGATCGTTAAAGCGACGGGAGGCTACGGTTACAGCAGAGCTCCCAGGACGTTCCTGTCGTCGGTGAGGAAGTCCTGCATTTTATCACAGAGCCGTGAGCGCCCGAGTGTAAAAGCTACGTCGTCCTCGATTACTGCCCCATGGGGCTCCCAGCCGGTCTTGGTCATTGTTGAGCCAAGGGCAGTCCACTGCACTAAGAGCGAGTCCCTGTGGATGCGCCACTCACGGGCTGGAAGACTGCGGTCTGATGCCACACCGTACCCTTGGAGACCCGTGCCCGGCCTGGTCTTGCTTGGCAGCGTGAGTGAGGTTGGGCTGAGGGGGTTGGTTCATCGACCCGTCGGTTAACCTTGTTTTTCATCCCTCCCACCCCCCCCCCCGTTGGCTGATGCAACTTCCTGCCTTGTGCAACGTCCCTCGGTGCGCGAGCTGAAGTCAGCAGTTTATATATATAGGCCTGATTGATCGGAGTGAGGCACTTCCTAGCGAGGGCTTCCTAGCGCAATCTGTACTGTACGGCTCAGCATGTGACTTCCGCCCCCAAACTATCTCTGGGGGCAAACTACACCAACGCAATGTTTGGTCACACAATAATCTATGACTCCTCTTGCGTGCGCTGCATTACCTAATTTTACACCTCGAGATTTACCTTCGTCCTCATTGGTCACTCTCTCTCTTACTCTCTCTCTTGCATTAATGTAGCATGTATGGGCCAATTGAGGAGGTTGCATTACATTACATTGCCGTCACTAAGCAGATGCTCTTAGCCTGAACTGCTTACAGGAAGTGCACAATGTCAGGAATACAAAAGTACCGTGGGAGGTGCGGTGCATTTAGCTGTGGAAGGGTCAGCTGGGTTGTGTTTCCAGTTAACATATTGTCCTTGGGCCTGTGACCCCCACGGTCCAGAGCTAAATCCATGTTAGCCCCTGCTAGCCAGGAGTTGTGTTTAGCAGTAGCATCACGTAGGGGTGCGCAACAGCGATGGTGACGTCAGCAGCGGCTGTGTGCGCGAGGTGCACTTTGCCCTGGCGACGCTAGTGCTAGCAGCTGCTAGTGAACCGCAGAGTGAAACAGAGCAGCAGCAGCAGCTTCAGCCTCTGGGGAACTTGAGTGTGCATTGTTTCTACGAGCGCTGTGCTGTACTATTTTTAATTGGGTGAGGGGAACCAGCCCAGGAAGTAAGGCCAAGAATTTATGGAACATCATTGCTTTGTGGGGAGGAAGTGCTGTCCGATCATACGTGCACATTGTGTTGTAGAAATAAACAATGCGCTGACGTGGCAACAAGCAGGAGACGCATATAAATAATATCAAATATATATACATTTTTCAAAAAAAAAAAAAAAAAAAAAACTGTGCAGGTTGCTACACAGCAATGAACACAGACTCCTGTCGCACTGAATCCTCTCATAATCTGGATGACACTGTTGGCAGTTGCGCGTCACCCTATGGAGCTATGGGCCGTAATCCGTACTGGTACGGTCTGGATTCAGTCCTCAGCACGGCGCCTTAATCGAATCAGCCACCCAGCTGCCCCTAACGTCAGAAATTTTTTAACAGATGGACCGCAGGCCAAATTTCTGAATGGAAGCCGGTATCATCCTTCAGACTCGGTGTCTGGCTCTTTTATTAATGGTGTCGTGAAATGTTTTTTAAAACGGAACATTAAACAGACACTGTTAACGGTATTGGAATGCAGCCCAGGCGTTTGAACGCTAGGCTTGCTCGGTGGTATAATCTATGGTCCTGCCCTTTGTCTCATATCTGGCCTCTGTACTGAAGCGTGGAGGAAGCTGAACGATGCGCGAAATGAGAGGCACTCGATGGATGCATGGCCCGGTCTATGAATAATAGAAGGACTGTGATCGGTCTAGCTGTCCCTCCATCATCCTCAAAATTAGATTGTGAACCTGCCAGTTATCAGAGAGCAGTAGCTGTCCCATGCTGCTGATGGCTGTCTAACTGGGCTCAGAGCTCCAGCTTGCAATGACTACACTGAACAGAACGAACTTCATATCCCATCCCGGTGTGACTGGCAGCCCTGTGGTCATGTTCTACTAACATCAAGTTGGATTAAGCAATTGAAGTGCTCTCATTAGTGTATTTCTGAATGTGTAATCGTGAGAGTGCCATATGAGAGTAAAATTGTAATATTGATTGCTAATTATAGCATTGAAAGTTACCTCATTGAACTAGAACTAGAGTCGCAGACTTTCAGTACGAGACTGAAGCTACAATGATGAGAGGTAAAGACAGGGTCTTAACCAAAACGGATAGCATACAGACGCTAGATGCTGTGGCCCTGTGAATCAGTGTGCGGCGGTGTGACTGCGCTGCAGGTGGAGGCGATGAAGAAGGCGTACCACTCCGCCTGTAAGGAGGAGAAGCTGGCCACCAGCAGAGAGAACAGCAGCAAGCTGGAGAACAACAGCAACCCAGAGACACAGAAGAAACTGCAGGACAAAGTGGAGAAGTGCCAGCAGGACATGCAGAAGGTCTGTGTGTGTGTGTGTGTGTGTGTGTGTGTGTGTGTGTGTGTGTGGGGTGTGCGCGTGCGTGCATGTGAGCATGTGTGTATGTTTGTGATTTGTATGTGTGTTTTTTGTGTGTGTGTGTGTGTGCATGCGCGTGTGTGTGTGTGTGTGTGTGTGTGCACTGACGCGTCTACTGCCTGTACGTGTCAGGGCTAGCTGCAGACTGTGTTTGCGTTGCGTGACCGATCGTTATCTCTGATCTTGGGTGTATTTATACTGCTGTGGGCTGGGTGTGACGGTGTGTTCAGCCGAATAGTGTTCAGCCTGTCTGCAGTGTCCGGGGTGCAGATTAAACAAGTCCCCTGAGTTCTATCTGACAGCTGTTGCTCTCTAGGAAAGGTGGGGGCATGCATACTTTCATTATTAACCAAAGCTATACATTAGTCAAACTCTGTCACCCTTTTGTTTCTTCTGAAGTAAGTTTGATGTTCGAATATGAATATTACCAGTAATGAATGATCATGTTTTCGCCACTGGGGCCTTTTGCTAGCAACTTCTGAACTGTGTATCTCTGAAAACTACCACTATTTTTAGCTTTGCTACGTGTCTCTAACCCACCTAGAAATACATACTGTGGTGTCACAGTTCAAAGATTCAAACCGCCAACTCTCCAAGGGCCCTGAATTTAGTGCGCTGATCATCCATGTGTCTGTGTGCATGCGTTCCTGCATGTGTGTGTGTGTGTGCACCTGTGCGTAACCTGTTTTTCTGTTTCCCAGGCAAAGGAGCGCTATGAGAAGTCTCTGGAGGAGCTGGATAAGTGCACTCCTCAGTACATGGAGAACATGGAGCAGGTCTTTGAACAGTGGCAGCAGTTTGAGGACAAGAGGATCTGCTTCTTCAAGGAGCTGCTGATGGAGGTGAAGAACCACCTGGACCTGTCTTCCAACCACAAGTAAGTCAAGTGCGACACAGGTTTTCACGCTCTCGCACTCTATTGAATATGCTATGTCAGGGGCTGCTGGGTGGCTCGTTCTGTTAAAGCACTGTTCTAGTGGCAATAACATGATGGAGCATAGGTGGGCCCCAAGGTCCAGGATCAAATCCCAAGCATGCCACCACTGTGGACTGCAGCACCTCTTGCTGGTCGATTCACGTTGAAACTTGTGTCTTTGTCTCCAGGTTCCAGACAGTTTATCACACATTGGAGGACACGGTGAAAGCCGTGGATGCAGAGGAGGACCTGAAGTGGTTCCGGTCCAACCACGGTCCAGGGATGCCCATGAACTGGCCGCAATTTGAGGTACTGTTGGACCACCTCCAGTGAGAGAAGAGGCTGTGTTAATGACGTCATGTTACCATCTCTGTGAGGGATTTTCTACTTGAGCAAATAAGATAAAATAAACATGGCTGGTATAATTCTGCCTTATTATACTGCAGTAAAATTGTCTAGTGCAGGGCTGCCCTACTCTATTCCTGGAGATCTACCGTCCTGTAAGTTTTAATTTAAACCCTAATTTGGTACACCTGGTTCTACTAAGTAGCATTTCAGTGAGATCTCATGAATGAGGTGTGCTTTGTTAGGGTTGGCGTGAAAACCTACAGGACGGTAGATCTCCCGGAACAGGGTTGGGCAGCCCTGGTCTAGTGCTTTTAAGCATTGGTATGCTCCCTTTTTGATTTTTTGCGCAGCGTTGCTCAAAAATCAGGTTCATCATTTGAAGCCGGGAAGAAAATCGGTGTCTGAAATCACTGTTAAATTGTTTCAATCATTCACCAGACAAATTCTGAATTTGTGCAAATTGCTCTCTAAAATTCCCCAGCATCATTCACAGTTGTGAGATTTTCAGGATTCACACACATGACCTCAGACAGTGCACTGGATCATTTATATCCACACCTTTTCATGCTCCACCTCAGATACAGGACCTGGGAATTTATGCATATTTAAGAAAAATGAGGACAAGTCAATGCTTCCCATAGACTGAAGCTGGAATGGTGTGCCTGGTTATGGGGCTAGGACAGCAGTGGGAAACAGTGGAAAACAGGGGCAAGCAATGGGAACGTTACTCCATTCAAGGAGGTGAAACACACCTGTTACTAATCTCCCCACCCCCCCCCCTCCCCCTCCCCCTCCCCCTTGTTCTTGTCTGACCTGCCGGCAGATTCTGGACCTCTCCCGGGCTCGCTCCCATAAGAGAAGGTCCATCGTAGTGAGTTTTGCATGGCGGACATTTTTTCCCACGCTCGAGGGTCGCTGGGGTCACTCTAAACTCAAGTTCCCGTTTTCCTCCCTTAACCTGCCTTCTGTGTGAGTGCACAGCGGAACTAGGGAGATGTTGCCTGATCCCTCCACACGGCGAGCCACCCAGCCTGCTCTGCTCCGCGCTCCTAATATAAAGCTGATATGGATTATTGCCCAGCCCTAGTGGTGGATGCGCAGCTGTCCTTAGACTTTAGAGGGGTGATCGTTCACGGTTGCTGTTATAATGCTGGATGGCGATGGTGTGCGGTTGCTCTTAGAATGATGATTGGTAACCATCTAGTTGCTATGTGCGGCTCCTGCCCCTGCAGGATGTATAAGAACGCCATGGCGACTGAGTTCAGCTGTAGGACAGGGGTTGCTGCTCGTGATACAGGGCCCTAGAGCATTCGAGGAAGGACTGGGGTTTTTCCAGGCCGGGTCTGTCAGTCCCCTGAGAGATTTCGGTGTGCTGGCCCGCCCTCTAGAGCGATCTGCGCACGTAGCGCATATGAGTGCAGCTTCCACTTCACTAATTTCATACGAGATCAAAAGGCAACTGGCATCCCTAAGTGGGAACTGAAATTCCCACTTACTTCTGAGGTGGAGGAGAACTGGTTGCAGTTCAGATTCTCAATGGCCGCCTGGTTCATGAGGTTCGAGTGGTGGGAGAGCGTGGCTGAGAACCACACCATGAACGTGAACTCAGCAGCTTCAGTAGAGTGCTGTCTGAAGCTCGGAGCAGCAGAGGTGTACGCCGCTGGTTTGGAGGGGAGCAGGGGGGCGGGGGCCTTTGTGGTGGAGGTGTTGAGGCTGGTTTTGGGCTGGGTCTGCTTTGGGCTAATGACGGGTGGGGCTAACTCCGCACTGAGGGGACGGCTCTAGACCACATCTGGCTTCGCTCTTCACCGCACTGTGGTGTATTTCTCTGCCCTGTCCTCTGTCTATGCGAAGAAAGCGTCTTCTGTCCGACACGAGCGAACAGCCGTGCACTTTTTCAGCGCGGTACACGCAGAGCTCGCAAGCCCGCGCTGCACGCTAGCGTGTGATAAACACGCCGTGAAACGGGTCACGCCCTACTGCAGGAAGACCGCAGCGCTGCATGCTTCTGTGTGCTGAACAAACAGGGCCTGAAATCTTCCTCAGAAACCAACAGAGCGCTGGCACACTGTCACATGATCACACACAGACCTGTTTGCATGTCAGGAAGATAATGCAACACGACACTGTACGGCCATTACAGGTGGCCTTCTTGCTGTCTTACTAAAACTACTTCTGCTTTTGTACTGTTCATTTGGAAAGGAGCTTGTGCTGTAGTGTCAGCAGTTTTGTCAGTGGCAGTGTATTTGTGTGTTTGTGTGTGTGTGTGTGTGTGTGTGTCTGTCTGTCTGTGTGTGTGTGCGTGTGTGTGTAATGTGTATTAGATACACTAAAAGGCAAACAGACACTAAAAGGCTAGTGTGTATCTGTCTGTGTGCGTGTGTGCGTGCACGTGCGTGTGCTCTACGTTATAATGTGTATTAGAGACACCAAAAGGCAAACAGACGCTAAAAGGCTTGTGTACGTTCCAGGACTGGTCTGTAGATCTGAACCGGACTCTCAGCAGGAGAGACAAGAAGAGGCCGGGAGAGGGAGTGACTTTGACTGGGATCAGCCAGACCGGGGAGCAGGCGGCCAAGAGCAGCAGGTAACGCACCAATCCTTAACCTGTGGTTGTCAAGGAAACTGACCCCTCCCCCTCCCCCTCCCCACTTGAACTCTCCTTCTGTCCTTCTCCCACCAAGAGTGGCAGCAGGAAGCACTCCATTGCCTGGCCAGTGGCATGGCAGCTTGTCACTTTGAAGGAGTACCAGTGCCTTTGTACTCCTAATGTCTCACAACCGGTTTTGATTTGTTTTGCTTGCGTAATAATTAAGCAAACCAGTGGACAGCGAATGACCTTTCACTTTGCTGTATTCTTTTTTGTATTCAACTGTGCTGATTGCACATATAAGCTGATCATGATGATCATGGTCATCAACACTGCCTCTGACCTTCTGTCTAACCACGTGTATAGATTTACTCTGAATTATCTATGCCTGAAATTGTAGTACATTGACAACATTATTTATTTATTATATATAAATATATATAACACACCTTATAATTTGAATACTGTAATGTTGTGATGTGCTGTATGAACCATCATTGTCAGAGATCACATTTAAGCAAAAGGGAATTTACTTGCCTGTGGGTATAGGATATTCCCCTAATTTGCACATGTTTAAACAAAAGAAAACAAAAATGGGTTGATAGCAATGGTCAGTTTAAAGAAACTATTTCCACCTCTTCTGTCATAAACCACCAACCACTCTGACCTTTTGTCTCCTAGGAAACATACCTGTCCCCACCCCCCCTTCCTTCTCCCACATGACCTACATGCCCTCTGACCCCACCTGACAATTGACCCCCAACTGACCTCTCCTTCTTCCCCTCCCCCTCTTTCCCTCCCCCACCAACAGCAGGTCTCTACTTCCTACACCCACTCATCTCTACTTCCTGTAACACTACACACCTCCCCTTCTACATGGCCCAGAAAAGCAGCTAGCAGCGCACACACGCACACACACACACAGCTCTCCTCACAGAATGTCGCTGAACTGAATCATTCCTTCGAACTAGAATTCCAGAGAAGGCATAAAGGAAGAAAGCAAATGTGTGTCATTATATGCTCTGTCCTCTGTTTGGTTTATGCTCAGGCATGTCACAGTATCCACAAGTCTCCTGATTTGGGTAAAGTTGTTTCACAAGGGCGGTTGGAGTACAGGCATGTCACGTTGCTCTCTGTCTTCGTGTCGTCAGCCTCACTGTACCCAACAGCACTGAGCAGGTGGGCTTGAACCCCTTCGAGGAAGAGGACGAGGAAGAGGCGCCCGCGGGAGAGCCCGACAGCGGTCCTGTCAATGTCGTGAAAGAGGCGGTTGAAACCAAAACGTTGGTGACAGATTCCTACTATCAGTGTTTTGCAGCGCTGCGCCTCCTCTCTCCTGTCTGTTGTCCGTTCGCTCTCTCCCTAAGCGTGTTCCAGGTGGCCCTGTGCCTCTCCGCATGCTCACCTAATCAGCAAACGGCACAAACCGGCCTCCGGCTCAACAGTGTTTTGTCCTGCAGATAATCCTGAGCGCGTCTCTCCCCCTGTTCATTTTCCTCTTATAGTGCACTCAGGCCTGCTGTAGCCATGCCAGTGGACTGCTAAAGAGCATACTTTTGAATTACACTTACTTCTTTTCCACCAGTATTAGTTTCTACATTTTTCTATGCAAACAGTGTTCATGCTGAAAATGTGTATATGAATTTATGGTATGCAAAAGTGCATGGCTAAGTCGCTTGAGGCAGGACAGTGAGATTTAGGGCAGGGAGCGAATAGTCTGTGTCAAAGGCACACTTCTCGGCATTTAAACAAACAGGATGTTGACAGTGATCCACACTTGGCATGTTTCTGCTACACCGGTTTGATTGTAACACAGCTCTGATATGTATTTGTGTGTCCAGGTTGTCCTACGTTTGTCTGGTCTGTCCTCTCTTCCTCTTTAACCAAGGGAAGGGTCTTCCGGGCCTCTCCTATTGTGTAGCTGCTACCCTCTGCTGGTGGACGGGTGAACAGGCGTGGCTATGTAGAGTGAAGCTCATTCTCCAATCACGTTCTTTCAGCATTTCAGTACACCGTGCTCTTTTTAAGCATTTTTCCCATTTCACCTTTCCAGAAGTGGAATGCATACCACCTAGCTCAAGCACTTCCTCGGGGCACTGAATAATATGGGGACTGATGTTTGCTTCTTCAGATGGACAAATGGCTAAATCCTATTCCGTTTTCTTCCTTGTTGATTTTGGCACGTTTGGAACGCGCGACAGTCCTGTGTTTTGTGTTTGGTGTTTTTCTCACACGAGCTAACCGCCCTATCTTGCCCTGCTCCTCTCGTCCGGCTTGCTGGCTGTCCACTCGGTTCCTGAGCTGGCCACGACTGACAGCTGTCTAGCCCCGGCCCCAGACGTCTGATTGGCTCCCCCGTTTTCCCACAGCACCAGCAGCGCGGAGAAGACCCAGGAGTGGTCGGACGAGGAGACGGGGAACCCCTTTGCGACCGACACCAACGGGAACGGAAACCCGTTTGAGGAGGAGCCCTCGACGCCCGCCATGTCGGTGCCCGTCCGCGCCCTCTACGACTACGAAGGCCAGGAGCAGGACGAGCTGAGCTTCAAAGCAGGTAGGAGGAAATGGAGAGAGGGGGAGAGAAACGGGCAAATGAAAAAGGAGAGAGGACCTACAGAAGCACTGCTTCTCTGTGTAATTCTCTTCTGATACTTTCTCAGAATTGAACCCAAAACATGCTGTCAGTGAGGGATTGATTTTGCGAATGTGTTTGGGAAATTAGGACAGTGAAGTGCACATCTGAGAGATGCAGCTTTCTGGAGTCCCAACTGTGGAACTGTGAGTGTAGGGACTGAGGCTGCAGTGTGACTCATTTACCTATGTAAAACCTGCCTACATACATCACTTGCCTGTCGGACTAACAGGCACGTTTTTTCAGGACCTTGTTTTATGATTTACTTTATTTGCTGTCCCTCTCGCCGTAGGCGACGAGTTCACGAAGATCGCGGACGAGGACGATCAGGGGTGGTGCACCGGCCGGCTGAAGGAAGGGAAAGTGGGCCTATACCCGGCCAACTACGTGGAGGACATCCAGTAAGAGGAGGAGGAGGAGGAGGAGGAGGACGGAGGAGGCGTAACGTTGCCGGCGGGGGCCCGGCGTTGAAGTGCGTTGTGTACAGAGGACGGCACGAAACCGAGTCAGGAACTGCCACAGCGATTACCCACCTCCGAAACTTTAGTGAGGTCGCAGGCGAACGCTTGAGACCAGGTACCAGACCAGGGCCGTATGCAGCAATGAGGATTCAACTGATCGCCCGACTCATACCAGTCAATACCGTCTGTGGCAGAGAAGACTGAACTTATGGCCCCTCCATGTCATACACCATGGAGAAAATTCAGCTCATCGCAGCACATTCCTATTAATGACAGATTCGGCAGAGAAAGCTCTTATCTCGAAAACTCAAACCAATTAATGGCAATTCGACAGAAATAAAATTTGACTGATCTCCACAATGGTCTCCATTTATGCCTAGCTGGTCATTTGCACCAAAATACTGGTAAAAACACTGAGCCAGCATGATGTGGACACCTGCAGAATGTTGTGCGTTCTTGTTTATTTGGTCGTTCCTTGTACATATGATTTTATGCCTATGCTTTTTAAATGCCTTGATCTTTTAAGCGTCCATTTATTTTTATTTCTGGGTTAATGTGTTACGGTATGCCGGATTGCCAAAATCCATTGTTCTTCAGCCCGACAAACCGCCAGGCTATAGTTACGGGTTCTTTTCTTTGTTGTGCCTACAGGCAGATAAGTACATGAAGCACATTGGCTCTGCAGCCATGACATGTCACAGAAACAGTAGCAAATCAGAATATGGGTTGTTGGTTTAGGGTCTGGAGTTTTTTTGTCCATCTGTTGCACCGCGTATTGCAATTTTTCTTTGTGTTCAGCATTCAAGCGCACCTGGGATAGTTATTTGTAGAAGTTTTCTTTTTGAGTTACATTTGCTGGAAAGTTTTTTTGTTTATCATTTAGCATGTATGCACACGCCAAATGGAGGATCTTTAGAAATCTGACTGACAAAGGATCAATATTCCACAGTGTTTTAAGTTTTTCACAGAACAGCACAGGGTGCCCTTTGAGAAACATGCCGCTCACTGCACATGGATTTCAGCTACAGTGGTTTGTTCACATTATAACTTCCCTGATTGATTGTACATTTTCCACTCTTTACACTTATCATGAGACTTGTGAACTTTCACACAACCATCAGAATATTGCCAGTTTTTTGTTCTTATGTACTACATTTAAAGAAGAATAATAATTTGTGGTCTCAGAATGTTTGGGGAAAAAGGTATCTCTCACTTGAAGTTACAATATTTATTCAAGCTAGCACTGGAAGCTGAATGCCTTGCTGTTCAAGGAGATCGTTGAACCGCTGAAATTTGATGTTCTCTGTAACATTAGACCCTGATTGAATGTTTTAACACAATACAAATATATATTTGCATGTAAATAAAGATGAAGCTATGAACAAGTAGCACAGAAAAATTGGTAGTTAATTGAATTTTTACTAATAATTTGAGGACTGTTAATTTATATTGCCCTATGCGATGTTTTCTGTTTTCTGGGCTAATGCTGTGATTTCAGATCAGTTTGTACAATAATTTTATTTTTTTGGCTCATCAGGTATGATTTTGTTTTGTTTTTTGTTCATTGTAAATAAATGTTTTCCCCCCATGAGTCATATTGAATTATGAACAGACACTCACAGTAATGGTCTGTATAGTTTGCCTTCATGCTGAGTTCAATAATGCTATTGTGAAATGTCCTGTAGGACTACTTAAACAGTGGCAGCCTGTTGAATACATCTGTTGCCTTGGGGTACTTTCTTTAATGTATGGTGAGACATATATATGTTTGTGCATACACACACAGTTTTTAATGTTCCTGATGAAGATGACCTCAAAATGACTGCTCTGTAGAGGGGTAGTTCAAATCTAAAACACCGGATCACTGTGCATACATGTGAGGATAGGTAAAATTGCAAACTTGTTATTTTGGGGGAACACAGGAGCTATTTTTGCACAATTTCATTGTAAATGTCCCACAGCAAAATAATAAAAGCACTAAAATATGGATTTAAGGTGTGAGTTTATTTTTCCACAGCACCACTGTGTACTTGTGCTGTTCTCCCATTATTTCATAATCCAACTGCATGATTTCTAAAATGTTTGAATTATACTGCTGTCTACACTCTTGGCGGTTCATACACATTACATAGTTTTTACCTTAATTGATTTTTTGTAGTTCAAATATGACCAATATATAGAATATATATTGATATATAGAAACAACAGCATGCATTGTACATTTTATCTGTTCTCTGACTAATATTGAAGGAAATAAGACTGAGCTTTTAAAAATAAATTTAGAGTAGGCTTCATATGCATATTTAGTGATCAACGGGGTAGCAAATGTAGATCTGGTTTATGCTAAAATGGTGTACATTTTAAACATGATATATACTCATATCTGTGGATTTCTATGTAGTTTTCCACAGTCATTTTCTTCTGAGCAGGAGTACAGTGTGGTTGTTTCTAGATATGGGGTTGCCTCAATTTTCCAGAATCCACTAGGCTGTTGTTTGTCATCAGTCAACTTTGTCCAATGACAGCACAGCCAAATTGTCATCCCTGTGACGCGTATGGTGGATACAGAATCCGGAAGCGTCTGTTTCCACCGCGAGAGCTCGGTGATGTGGCGACGGTCGACGCTTGGCAGATTAAGTTTGTCTAGGTGCTCCGTAACTTGGCTAACAACAGGTACCTAACTGAAAGATGTCAGATCCCAGCAAGCAAGAGATTGCGGCCATCTTCAAGCGGCTGCGGTCAGTGCCCACGAATAAGGTGAGACATCTCGAAATAAGAAGCGGCGCAGTTCGGCTCCGTCCACCGTTTGGCAGGAGGAGGAAGTGCAGAATGATTTTGACACGTCGCACTGTTGTGCTAACATCGATTGTTTACTTTGCTAGCTGCCACGCTCACTAGTTGATTTGTTTATTGGAAAATGTGCATGTTCCTTACCAACAAAAACAACGAATCATCTGATATTATTGATGTCTAGCTAAGATTGTCTTCTAGCCAGCTATTAACTGTAACGTTTAGTTAGCTTGTTTGGTGGAATGATTTTTCGACGAGTTTTTGTAGCTAACCTGTATGCCATCTGGAAATAAACATTAGCTAGCTAGACACTGCCAAGGAGGACTGAACTGAAATCCGTACAGTTGTTAATGTTAACATGATTGATTTTTATAATATTCTATAATGAAAGTTCTCGTCATGTAACTTGTAACTTGTAGCTAGGAGTTGATCGTTTCTTTACATTGTCGCTAACTAAGGCAACACCTGTAGCCTTAGTAAAGTTACTAACAAAACATCAGCTAACGTTATTTAGGTAAATTAGGTGAAGGTAGCGCAGCACAGACGGCTGCTGCGCTTGATAACTTCAGTAGTTTTCTGAAAAAAAATTCTTCCATGATGTGTGTGTAGTTTGTTGCACTTCAGACTTAGACTTCCACGGTTCAGGTCAGCTTGCAATTGTCGACGTATTTATGGCACTTTTATCTAATCATACGAAAACAAAATAAATACTGCCATAAAATAATGTATGAAATTACATTTTCTATTTCGTTCATGTAACTCAAATAGGGCTGTTGTTAAATTAGACTAATTGCCTGGTTTTAGAAAACCGTTCTCTATTTTGTAATCTGCATTTCTGTGTGCTTGTCCTCTTATTTGTTTTTGTTTTTTTAAAGCAGTTGTTGACGCTTTAGTATGAGCACTGTAACTTGACCCATAGATTCACAAGAATGCCCCCAGAAGACATATTTAAAATTAGGGCTTTTCCAGGTTTTAAATTACCACTGTCACCTTGAAAAACAGGAATGTTTATATCCATGTGGCAGTAGTGGTAGATTTGCATTATTTTTAAGGATATCTTCTGAACATTTATGTCTGTTTTTAGGCATGCTTCGACTGCAATGCTAAGAACCCCAGCTGGGCCAGCATCACCTATGGAGTCTTTTTATGTATTGACTGTTCCGGAACGCATAGATCTCTTGGTGTGCACCTGTCCTTCATCAGGTACGACCCTTAAAACCTACTTGACTGTTATCAGGGAAGACCTGTACACAAACACACATGCTTCCATTAGGTAGAATCTACATGCACCTGTTCATCAGCTCGGACCCATGCATAACTGTCCTTCATTAAGTAGGTGAAATTTACACCTGTCTGCTAGGTTTGATCTGCCTACCCCTGCTCTTTTGATGCAGTTGGTGTATACCAGTCCATCAGGTGAAAACTATGTATGCCTGTCCTTCAGGTGGGGCCTGTATTTTCCTGTTATTTGTGGGGGTGGGGGTGGGGGAAGGGGGGGGGGGCTGTTTTCTTGCCGTCTTTTAAGTTAGGCCCATCTGTTCTTTGGGTTACACCCATAGGGTGGGACCTATGTACACCTGTGCAGGGGTGTAGCCCAAAATTTAGCTAATTCAGTCTCTGGTTCTCCTTCCCAAAGCAAACGTTTCAGTCCAGGCCTTTTGTGCCCCGTTTGCTTTGGGGCCCTGGGTAATCAGTTCCGTTACCCCCCCCCCAGGGTCTGTGTATACATGTCATTGTTCAGGTCGGACTCTCTGTCACTTTGTCTGTGTGCAGTCTGATACATGCTCAGTTGTGCTATTTGCTTTGACTCTGTGCCAGTGAGCTGTGTGTTCTTCTGTTGCTGGGGTAAGATAGGGTTGTTAGGTCTTTTGACCTAACTGGAAACCAGGTTAAATTAGAACTCTGCTAGTAAAAAAAAAAAAGCAAAAAACAAAACAACAAACCTGTTCTAAATGGAGCACATAATTGTGCCAGGTTTGTCTCAGTAGTTTGGTAGACAGTGGCATGGTTAGCACAGTGAAAACATCTTGACAGTTTGGCTGATTTTGTCTGGCAGGTCTACCGAGCTGGACTCCAACTGGTCCTGGTACCAGTTACGCTGCATGCAGGTGGGCGGGAACGCCAATGCGGTGAGTATGTCTAGTTTGCACGGACATTGAATACATTTTAGTGTACATTACAGGTGCTGCCTCCCGGGTGTGTTGCTGCCTGGGGTGCCCTGTGTATTCGAAAATGTTTTCTGTTCAGTGTGGTAACTTGCCTGACCTGTTTTGTGTAGGAAAGGCTTTATCTTGAGCAACAAGTGTGCTGTGTGTAAATGTTCTCCAACACTGCAGGCGCGTATGGTGTGGGCATTGCATTCTGGTTAGTCGTGCGTGACACCTAGTCCACATGTGGATTTAACACTATAACTCATGCACTGGAATGCTTTGCTTAGATTTGCCGGTGACCCTGTTCAGTATGTGATTAGTTATCCATTTGAACTTCCCAATTCGCCATATTTGTTCCAGATGACTTTCTTCCATCAGCAAAACTCCACCGCATCTGCAGCTAACGCCAAGTACAACAGCAGAGCTGCGCAGCTCTACAGAGAGAAGATCAAGACTCTGGCCACTCAGGCCACCAGACAGCATGGCACAGAGGTACCATAGATATGCACAAAAATATGCACACCAGATATCTGCGAGTTTGTGCAATTAATTTCCGTTTGTGTGGCCAGTGTCCACCACAACCTGTACAGCAGGTATCCTTATCAGCATCATGGGTATTTAGAATTGTATGTGCTTCTGTTTTCGTTGTGTTGTAGCCAGGCATGTTTAATGTTTTGTCTGTGCCTTTGATTTATACCATGTTTATAGCACACACCATGGTAACATTTATTACTGTAACAATACCAATGTGAAGTTGAAATTCACTTAATTCTGTAGCATTGTAGCAATATGATATCCACAATTATTATTAGTATATTACCATCTGTCAGTTCCACAGATACCTCCAGCTGTGTCTGATGTTGGCATCATGATAAGTGTGTACTATAGATAGAAGCTCTGTTGGAGCCTCTGATTTGCTGTGATATAACTCCTGCCAACTGTTATATTGTCTTCTGTAGCTGTGGTTGGACGGCCAGGCGCCCCTCTCTCCTACATCACCTCTAAGCAAGCAAGAGGACTTCTTCAGCCTGCATGTACATGTAGGTTTATGTGTGCGTGTTTTTCATGAATGTGTTAAAAACAGTAATGTGTGAGGTCATTAACGTGTTAAACTGTTAAGTGACTAAGGTGCTTGTACTGTACGTCATGCGGGTGTCTCTGTCCTCAGGTTGAACCTAGTTCATCTCAGATGAACTTGGATCCCACGACAGCGGAGCAGACCAAAGTGCAGGATATCCCAGAAGCAGACAACGGTAAAGTCCTTTTCCTCGAGGGCTGCGCTTATCAGGAGAGGAAGTGCTGTAAACTACGGCTGCTGTGGTGTTGTCACTTAGCAGGACGCGGTGTGAGTCTGTGTTGTAAATCCTCCCTCTCTCACCTTTCCTCTTTCTGTTTTCTTTTTCCTCAGGAACACCGGAGGAAGGCCCTAGCGTGGACCTGCTCAGTGTCTCCCCGAAAGCTGTTCTGGGTAACACCTCAGTATATTACATTATTTAAATACTTACCATTTTTTGGTAAGTATATGTGTTTTGGCCTGTAACTGCAGTGTTCCACCGTGTTTGTATTTGATATAAAAAAAAGGCCATGTTTCTTGTACCATTAGGGATGTAACAGATCTCTCTCTCCCATTCTAGCTGACCCCTCCTCTACAGGAAACTTGCAGAGTAAAGGTAGACAGTTAGCTCATTATGTGAACCACCCCCCCCCCCCTTCCTGAGCTGGCAGTCAGTGAGGGTTTTTGCCTTGTAGTTTTCATTTGCTTTTTCTGTGTCATTTATATGGTTTTAACTGAGTGGCTTTGTGGCTGAGTGAAATTTTGCACCATTTCTCTTTGAGGACGAACCACTTTCAGTCCGTGTCTCGGCTTTTGCTCTCAGTAGAAATGCTTTTGTGTGAATGTGATGTTGCTCTCACAGGATAACGTTGGAGTTTTTCAGTCTTGGTAGTTTCCGGGACAGACTCACGGGTGTCCTTCAAACGCAGCACAGACACAAACTGACCGCAGCACAGACCGGAGAATGTAACTGTTCCGTTTTGAATTCTGCTGCTCTCCTGTGAATGACTTGCCTGTCCTTCCACTCCTTCACAGAGTCCTCTCTGATCAGGAAGAAGCCAGGCCCTGCTAAGAAAACGGTAAGTGTATGACAGAGCCTATGTCCTTCGGGCTCCACACTGGCGCCAAGGTGACGCATTGACCTTCTCTCCTTATCTCCTCGCGTCTCCTGTGTGTGTGTGTGTGTGTGTGTGTGTCTGTGTGTGCATGCTTTGACCGTGTTACTTGTCTGTGTGGGAGCCCGTGTACTCACCCGATGCCAATGTTGGTTGTCTGTCAGCTTGGCTCAAAGAAGGGCGGCCTGGGGGCTCAGAAGGTGAGCAGTAAGAGCTTCTCGGAGCTGGAGAAGCGCGCGCAGGCCGTGGACAAACAGCGGGAGCGTGATGACACCCCGCCGAAGCCCAGCGAGGCCGAGGGACCCATGTGAGCTCCTCCCCCTCTCACACGCACACGTCGCGTTCTCCTCCCTCTCACACGCACCCGTCGCGCTTTCCTGTCCTTATGCTCTCTCCCCTTTTCGTTTCTCCACACGTCACTCATCGTCACTCTAACTCTCCTCCTTGAGCTTCTAAGTTTTTTTTTTTTTTTTTTTTTTTTTTTTTTTGAGCTGCAGAATTTGGGGTGGTGACTGAAGGAGGCGGGTCTTAGGCCTTACAGTGCTGACGTGTCATTGTGTGCCCGCCCGCAGAGTGTCCTCCATGCGGCTGGCCTACAAGGACCTGGAGGCACAGCGTAAGCAGGACGAGCAGAAGCTGAAGAACATGGAGGGGAAGAAGAAGGAGCAGGCCGAGAGGCTGGGGATGGGCCTGACCAGCCGGAGGTGAGCTAGCCTCACGCAGCTAATGTTAGCGTTAACTTCTTCTGCAGCAGGGGTGACTGACTCCAGGCCCGCACGCGACTGCCTGCATGGTCGGTTCTGGACATGGTGTCTGCCCCTAATGCCTAACGCCTCCTCTCTGGTTCCAGCGGCGTGTCACACTCGGTGCTGTCCGACATGCACACCATCCAGCAGGAGTCTCCCGCGGAGGCCAAGGGGTCGTGGGGCAAGAAGTATGCCGTCGAGGACGACGCCGAAGACGACGGCTCCTTCTCTTCCAGGTTCTCCAGGTGGGGGCAGATTTCGGGGGGGGGGAGGCGGTGCCGCTTAGCGATGTGAGCCTGGTCCTATCCTCAGGTTCAGGCCCTAAACAAGCGCATGACTTGAGGCCAGCATCAAGTACAGACACAACATTTCAGTTGTTTTCAAGGTAAACTCTGGAAGGAAAAGATAGGAATTTACTAAACATGTTAAAAGTTTCCATAAATGTTTAAACGTCTGACTGAGCAATTAGACATAGCATTGTCACATGCTTGTAAACCCTCCTTGTGTGTCTTTTTTTGTTTTCTGTCCACTTTATAGTTGTTCAATGTGCAGCTAAATGACTCCTCGTGTCCTTTTGCAGAATGTCCTCGAGATACACGGATGAGTTTGCAGAACCTTCCAGCAAGTCCTCCCAGTGGGGGGAGCCCAAAGGGTCCTCTGGGAAGCAGGAGAGCCTGAAACCAGAGCCAGACTTCTTCCTCAGCTCAAAGACATCATTTGACGAAAGGTACTACCCAGTACCTGCCTTACCAACACAGCCAATCGCGTGCAGGGATTACACCGGAGGCAGGGCACACAGCCAATCACACAGCCATTCGAACATTACCAACGCAACCAATCACCTGCAGTGACTACTCCAGAAGCGGAGCACATTTGCTGAAGGCGAAACGGTTTTCATCTGTCGAATGGAACTTGAAACGTAACAATTAAATATTTCTCTTGCTCCGTTCCTCCCATAGGGCAACAAGACGAAAACACGAACTGGAGCCCGTCTCTTCCACGGGTGAGGCTCAGAAGAAGTTTGGCAACGCCAAGGCCATCTCCTCCGACATGTACTTCGGGAATCAGGACAACACTGAGGCACGTCCCCCTTCTTCGCCCTCGGAGGCCATGGCCCACGGCCGTACATGAAAGCCGTTGTCAGTTTCAGATAGTCCTGTGCAACGGCCTCGCCGGGGGTGCTGACCCGCCTCTCTTCCCTCTCTCCCTCCGACAGTATGAAACCAGGACCAGGCTGGAGAGGCTCACCGGCAACTCTGCCATCAGCTCGGCCGACCTGTTCGAAGAGCAGAAGAAACAGACGGGTAAGGACGGGGGGCTCGGGGCGAGCCACGGCACAGAATGGGAGCCCCCTTTGGGGCGAGATGCAAAAAGGATGCAGCGTTCTCCAGTCTTCTGGGAAACCAGCCAGAGTTTCATTGAATAAAATGAAGCAGAATTTGAAGGAAACCCATTACATGTGAAATATTGCAGGTTGGGCTGGGCTCCCAAGTGGCCTATTCAACAAGGTACTGGGCATGACAGCAGGCTGGGCCCTATGGCCAAGATATCTTGTATTAAAATGGATTGTCATTCACCAGCTATTACCAGGAGCCCGGGGTGTGATTTTGTTTGTCCCACCAGAGGTAGGGTGGGATGAGGTTCCTGAGTCATCCTGTGCAATTTAAATAGATGTTCCAGCCAGACTTCTGTGTAGAAAAGGAAGGAATATAGGTTTCGCTGGACATTCTGACCTATAGATGCACACAGCGTAGTTCAGTTGGGGTCTGCGCCCTGTGTTGTAGCATGTCAGGGCGTCTCACTGGTACTGATGTGTGCTCCTCAGGCTCAGGCTCGTACAGCCTGAGCAACGTCCTGCCCAACGCGCCAGACATGTCCCAGCTCAAACTCGGGGTCAGGACCGTAGCAGGGAGGCTCTCCGTGATGGCCAGCGGCGTGATGTCATCCATCCAGGTCAGTGGTGCTAGTCCGTCCCTCCTCCGATGCACGTCGCATGCTCACGCGCACAAACGCGCACACGCACACACACACACACACATGCGCTTCGCTGACACGGACAGACACAGAGCTGACTTAGGAAACGCTCCTGGTTACTCCATCGCCTGACCCCGCGTGTGTTTTGTGCGTTTCAGGACCACTACAGCACTTGAGTGCCCTCTTGCACCTGTGGTTCCAGCAGAGGTGTATCCGGGCACACGTGTTGTATGTATCTCCACCGCAGCGGGGACCATTCCTCTGCGAGGTGTATGCCTGAAGACAAAGACTCGTGTCCAAGCAGAAGTTACAATGAAGAATCCTTTTTTTTTCAATGTAAACCGAAGCTTTTTTTTTTTTTTCCTGGTATGTGGTTTTGTGTAATCTTGAAGTCAACATATTTAAAAATGTTTATTTAGGAGCAGTTCAAGAGCTCTGGTGTAGCCTATAGTAAAAGAGGTCTTTTGCACTACCCATCCTGACAGAGGGAAGAAGCATTTTTGAGGCAAGTTTTACTGAGGCTTGTAGCTTTAGCGTTTTCTTTTGGATTTGATGCTGGGAATCAGATGTATATGTCTGTTTAAATGCCACTAGTGAGAGTAAAACCTATGAAGTTTTACTGCTTCTTTGCAAACGTGGGGCTTGAGCAAACACAATGCTGCACATTACTGTAAAGGCCCGACATGTTAGAATTGTGTGCCGGGTTATATGACCGTAGTTCTCTTCAGCATTCCAAAACCAGCCTTTAAGGCCAAATTCTAGCCTCATTTTAAATGTTAAGTGCCCTTAAATTGGCATGCTAACCATCACAGAGCACCCTGGACGTTCGGACAGGATTGTAGTAAATAATTTGCCCAGCGTTCAGATCCACTCAAATTGATTAGTGTAGACAACTGGTCATCTCTCTCACAGATCTCACACTGACTGTGTGGGCAAAAGCAACACTGAAGGACCAAACATAGCAGATGTTCTCCTACTTAGGGAAGATCCATGCTATACTTGTTTTTTCTGACCTTTTGCGAGAAAGAGCAGTTTCTTTGTAATACTGAGGTAGTGTGTTCTCTGATATTAAACCTGTTGAGAGGATATTTGCTGTGGTTTGAGCAGAGCTAGTTCTGCTTTAAGTGGTAGTCTGAATGGAGCCATCTCAACTGAGGTATGGTTTAGCTTAGTTTGATAGCACTAAGTGAACAGAGCTACTTTGATGTTTGGAAGCGATTTCAATGAAGTAGACAATCATTTTTTGATCCTGAGCTGTTAATTCCCTCTAGAAAGCATTTTCAGACTGTTGGCCAGAATTGGGGGGAAAAAAACACGGAATTTAACCTTAAAGGCCAATGCAGTACACTGCCCAGAACAAAATATAATCAATGAACTTTTCACATACTGTCATTTTAGTGCTGATATCCTTATTATACATTCTACAGCTGGTTAGGGTGTCTGATCACTTATCACTGTGGAAAGTAGTCATTGAATATTGTATAGTGGAATTCTGTGAGTGTCTTCATTAAAACTCGGAATTTCACAGTTAATCGCTTGCTATAGAAACTTCAGCCAAAAATATTTTTTGCACAATCCTGATAATTTTATTTTGATGAGGTTTATTCAAGTTGATCATTAGGAATTTGTGTAATCAGATTTACAAAATAGCAGCTT
The DNA here is from genome assembly GCF_013347855.1 of Anguilla anguilla. Taxonomy (NCBI): domain Eukaryota; kingdom Metazoa; phylum Chordata; class Actinopteri; order Anguilliformes; family Anguillidae; genus Anguilla; species Anguilla anguilla. The sequence goes on from NC_049207.1 coordinate 9,373,075, forward strand.
TAATGCTTTTTGAATGAATGCTGCCATTGTTCAGCCGGGGATGCGTGCCTCAGCAAGGCTTGAAGCCCCTGCATGCACTGCTTGCATGTGAAGGTCCGAGCACAGAATCCCAGCACTAGTTCACAAAAAGATGGGCATTGGAGAGGAGGCATACACAGAGCTGTGTGATCTGCTGTCTATAAGATCTGTTTATCTATTGCTCTGGTTGTATTTCTGTATCATCTGTTCCCCCCCAAGTACCACTTATTTGATACACTGTCTATTATTTGAGAGAAATATAACCTCTATACATATAAAGATTATATAAACCAGAGAAACTACCTTTAAAGCTGTTTTTGTAGAAAATGACCTCCATATTAAAAAAGAAGAAAAAAAAAATCTCTTCATAAAATCCAAATCATTCCAAGGCCAAATTTTATTGCCCTTTGGACTAAACAGTGAAGATATGGTGCCTTCATTCAGAGTGTAGCGTGGTAATTAAAGACTTGGTTTAAAAAATAAAAATTAAAAAATTAAAAAAAACAATAAAAAAAAACTCATGTTCCATAAACTGAATAAAACAGGCTTAATGCCTTATCCTTTGTTTCTTTATGTATGCCAGTTAAAGACAATGTTTTTAACGGGGTATTTAATAAAGCTTATTAAAATAAACACACATATGCATCATTTACCTGGAATTAGAACTCTCACGTAGACATGTACAGACCCAAGCAAGCTTGAATTTATATATGCTTTTGTTGCACAGTATAGGGAACCAAGCATCAGTTAAGCACATGGTGTAATGGGCTACAGTAACAGTGGTGCTGCATCACAATCTCGCACAGCCAGTTGACTATGTCCAAAAAATAAAAACTACCAGCTCAAATGTTGAATAAACTGTTGCTCCCCTAAATGTTTGTATGGGTGTTTCTTGATTGTTGAGCACAAATGGTGGACAATAAATGGACTGTTGCCCTGAACTGAACACTGAGTGAGAGGATTTGTTTCCATGAGTTGACAACTAAAATATATAAATTACATTTTTCAGTGCAGCTGAAATGTTTTTTTTAAAAATTGACCAATTTAAACAAGAATTCACCAATCAAACTAATGCTGTGATAAACAGTTTTTCTGCTGTTGCATCAATTTTTTGCCACTAGGATGACCCATCAACTGGGGTTGAAACAACGCCAAGTGAACTGTTCACCTTTTTTTTTTAACGTTGAAACGGTTTGTTTGACAAATGACAATAAACCACAGCCTATCTATACTCTTAAGTATGCAATTGCACAATATTGTACTACCTTATTCCGCCCCAGACTTATGCATTTCAGCCCGGGGCTACATGAACAGTAAAGAATTTGGTACGCATAGGGTATAACCGATGATGTTCATATTCCTCTGGGTACAAAATAAACCGCTAGATGTCTCTTATGCCAGTGAATTCCCGGCCTGCGCGACGTACTTACATTTGGCTTCCGGCTTTGCCACTTTGACATACAGAAAATATAATTCACTCTATATATTGACGATATTTATTATACTGAGGAACTTTCAGCAAATGACAGTTAGTTCACAAGGCTGCCGAATCAAGCAGCACTGTCGACCACATACACATTACCTTTCGCTAAGTAGGGTTGGACCGTCGGAGATTCTGGAAAATCTTGGAAAAAATAATAACACCAATCTTGGAGCTCTGTCTCTCCGCATCACAGCTGCGTCATCGCATTCCCGATTAGGCTCCGACGAAGAAACTGGGAGTGATGACGTTGGCAGGCAGCAGTGCTACTGGGCAGACGCTACTCAGTTATTCTGCCAGGTATCTGCCGCCTAGGGCGATTTTTATGCATCTTCTGAGCATTTTGTATTCTATTGACCGTGGAGGTATCCTAACTGGCATAGAAAAAGACAACTAAACCAGATTACTATCTATTTCTAAAGAAGAAAGATAAACGGGGGAAAACTACCTACAAGCTAGCTCACGAATTTGTTCGTTTTCATAAGAGTTTACAGCGTTAGGTTCCGCAAATACAGCATCTTGTTCAGTGGGCTTATTCTGTATAGATGTTTAGAAATCAATAATTTGTTTGTAGTTTTGGGATCCTTGGATACAATGCAAGTATATGTACTGGGTTTGTAGTTTTTTTGCTTTTGGTTGTTCTGCGCTCTTCTCCCCCGTTGCACGCATCTCGAGCATTGCGTAGCCTTCCCGGTGCTAGCGAGGAAGGAAGAAAACACGCAATCAGAAATGCCGAGTAATGAACTGAAACAGAGAAAGAAAACTCCACAAGGAAAGCAAGATGATAAAAGTGACGATACTTCAAAGCCAACCGCCAAGGAGGACGAAGCGAAGAAAGCCGACGTAACCGAGGGGAAACTTTGCGCTGGAGAACGTCCAACGTCCCAAACTCTGGATCTCAGGACTATTGCCTGTCTCCTGTCTATAGCAGTCTGCCTCTCTCTGTCCTGGTAAGTTACTTTTGCTGCTGTTTGATGAAAATGTTAGCTGCTGAATGTTTCGTTCATTTAGATGATAAGAATTGGTAGTTATATTTGCTGGCATTCTAATAAGTTGTGTTTTGTACGTTTTTGTCATACAGGGTCGTGTTGCAGCAGAACATAAAATTTGCTGAAGTTGAGGAAAAATACAAACTACTGTATCAAAAGACAGCAGTGCTCCAAGAACTGGAGAATGAAATTGGCCAAATCACCAGGAAGGTAAGTCCAATTTTAAACAGTAATGCAGTGTTGTAGGCAAGTTTCTGTTTGTTACTTGTAAAAGACACTGACCCGTAAAGATAGCCCATATGAGATGGGAAGATGGGCTAACTTGGCCCTGCACGGTTGTTAACACTCTGTCACGTGAGTGGGTCCAGGAAATCACACGTCAAGGTCAATTGAGGAATTTACTAGTATTTATGCTATGCGACTGACTGTTGTGGCATGTTTTGCGGGTACAACTTTTATCTTGAGTTGTCAACAGAACTGGATAGAGTGGATGCAGGAGAAAGTCCATTTTCCTAGTATTGCATGTTGCTTGCGGCAGCGTGTACGTCGGGAAGTTGTGTGCGATGGGAAGATTGGGAGCCAGACACAAACTCCCTGTTTTATGTTGTGGGTGCAGCTGGACTCCTCCGAAAATGACCTGCAGGGTGCAATGTCGTCCGTGTCCTTGGTGAATAAGCTGGAGCGGGACATCTCCGGCCTGCACGCCGCCATCATGGCGATTCAGGACAGCGAGCACTCGGCCTCGCTCGACATCCAGGGCATCAACCGCCACTTTCTGAACGTGACCGAGGCGTGGCAGGCCAGCCTGGAGCTCATCACGCGGGACATCGGGGGGCTGAAGGCGGAGTCGCGGGCCGCCCACGGCCGGGTGACGGAGAAGGTGAACGAGGCGGAGGGGAAGGCGCGGGCCACGCGGAAGAGGCTGGCGGAGCTGGAGGACAGCACGCGCATGAACGCCCGCGCGCTGGAGAACACGGAGGAGGACGACGCCCGCCGCGTCCGGGACCAGCTGGACTGGAACACCCGGCAGATCGGGCAGCTGGAGGAGCGTCAGCGCGCCCTCTCCCGCCGCGACGCCGAGCTGCGCGACGCGCTGGCCGAGCACCTGCCGCGGGCGGAGCGCTGCGAGGAGCACCTGCCCGCCGTGGAGGACGCGGTGCGCTCCATCCTGCGGCTGGCCGCCGACCTGGGCGCGGCCCAGAGGAGGGTGGAGGAGCTGACCCTGCAGGTCTTCGGCGTGGAGGACAGCGCGCTCAAGGCCGTGTCCGAGATCCTGGCCATCCAGCAGGCGCTGGACGCCATGCAGGCCGACAACAGCATCCTGAAAATGAGGAACGACCTGGGCGTCGTCAAGGAGACCGTCAAGGAGATGTACCGTGCCAGGAGGGAGCTGGCCCACCCGGAGCCTCCAAGCCAGCAGGAGGCGCAAGACGAGGGCGAACCTGACAAACTCCCTGAGCATGAACCAGCTGAGCTGGGAGATGTGTGATATCATGGCCTGCAATGAAGAAACAGTCTGGCTTATTCATACAGAGCTGCATAGTCTCCCATTAAAGAAGCAGGGACGTGTTTTGTTGTGTAGCCCGATTGTTCCACTATTATCTTGCATAATGTTCAGCATATATTGTGTTATTCGTAGAAACCACTGCACTCAAAGCAATAGTGGTACATGAATGAGAGGGTACTTATACCTCAGTAAGCTGTGTGATTGGTTCACAGACAAAGATTGGAATGTTAACTTAAATTTTTTTTAGCGTGGGCGCTATAAAGCACATCTTATGCTGTTCAGTGCATCATCAGTGTTTTCAACAATTTATTTTGTACAGTAGATTTTGTGCCAATCACTGCAGTATTTCACTGAGCTAAAATGGCAATACACTGCTACAGTAAGCTGTTCACCACTGTCACACTGTCATACCTTCACACTGTCCAAGCTGTTTGTATTATCTGTAAAGATTTATGGATATCATCATGGTGAAACTGCACTGATGTTTAACGCATTAGCTCGTTTTATGTCCATGCCATTGAAATTACCCCATGGGAGACATTTTTATCATGTGACATTATTATTTGATATAAAGTGTCTATCACGTGATGCTACTTCAGGTAAAATATATTGTTAATGATCACGCTTAGAATGCACTTTCATCCTGTATTTGAACGTTTGAACAGTCCTCTCTTTGGAGTTACTTGATTGTTCAAGAGTGTTGTGCTTGGGGTGGCCAGTCTGGTGTGTACGAGACATTATTACAACTGTTATATTTTGTCATATAACATTTTAAAAAGCAATGTGTGTAGTAATGTAAGTAATTAATTTCTGAAAAACTATTTCCATTCTGTATTTTTGAAGTCAGGGATGAGTTTCATTAACTGAACATGAATTGAACATTGCTGTTTTGCTAGTCACTGTATTTCCTGTTTATATACAAACATTAGTTCAATTGAAACTGAATTGAAACTTCAAGGTCAAAGTACCTTTGAGTGTTGAAAAAGGAATAAAGGAGTTTACGTTCATAATTGACTGCCAAGTGTGTGTAATTTAACTATGATGTCTGTAAAATGGTTGGTGGTAGCAAATACAAAATGGCTGCTGTTTCTCTTTTCTCCTTTTAGTTTAAGGGTGTCCAGGTGCTGGTGGAGAAGCTCGAGGGGCAGTCTGTGCTGTCCCACGTGGAGAACTTGGATCGGGATGTGTCCCAGCTGAAGGAGTGGGTATCAGGCCTGACCGAAAAGCGAGAGAAGCTCCAGGAGAACCTGTCGGGTCTGTCCCAGGCCGTGCGGGGGATTGAGGAACGCACCACCGTCATCACCCAGGACGTCAGCGCCAAGGTGGCCTCGGTCAGGACGGACGTGCGGCGGATGGCCGGCCTGGAGTCGGAGGTGGAGGCGCTGCTGGCCTCCGAGCAGGAGCTGGAGGAGAAGGTGGCGCACGCGGAGCGGGCCATGGTGAAGAGGATCGGGGATGTGCTGGCGAGCAGCATCGACAGGGTGACCGTGCTGAAGAGCTCCACGGACAGGAACGGGCAGAGCCTGGAGCGGCTGCGGCGCCAGCTAGCCGAGCTGTCCGCCGCCGACGCCGCGCTCGCCGGCCGCCTCCAGACCCTGGAGAGCGGGCGTGCCCGGCTGCTGAAGACCGTCACCTTCGCCAGCGACCTGAAGCCCAAGGTCTCGACCATCAAGAAGGACTTCGCCCTGCTGGAGCCGCAGATGGCCGACCTGACGCTGCGGATCGGCCGGCTGGCCGAGGACATGATGCGGAGGGAGGAGGACATCGCCGTGCTCCGGGAGACCCTGGCCAACCTGACTGCCGTCCAGGGCGACCTGCGGAGCGTCCAGCAGCAGCTTACCCAGGTCCCCAACATAAGCGACGTGTTCCCTCAGACTAACGAGCCTGGGGAGTAGAGAACCCCCCTCAAATGTTTAATATTCCAGAGACTCCTTTACTGTATCAAGGAGAATCTCCCTAAATTCCAGAGACTGGCCCGGTCCCATTACTGGCCCGGGAGAATGTTCCATTGCTGTTATTACCGTTAAACCTGGAGTTGCTTTTTTTATCAAAGAGTGTTGTTTACTGCAGATTTTTTGTGAGATTATTTACTGAGAAGGTCAGTTATTTCAGCGAGTTGTGTAAGTTAACGCGGAATGCGCTCTCAAAAGATGGAATGTTCTGGGCGAGCACAGCATTGTCAGTCACAAGGGTCATGTCAAGGCTGATGTTGAAATGCTTTCCAGTTTTGCAAAGCCATCTCATTTCTGAATGGAAAGAACTCCAGATTTGAACTTTGTGCACTAATCAAACAAACCATTTCCCATCTAGAGTGTGCTCAGTAGTGACAGGCCAGGAACCCAAGTGTACCTTGGGGCTAATGTAGCAAACAGATTATCTAAGAGACCATCATAGACTGCAGTATGAGCAACGTTGAATTCAAGGGCGGCCACTGTTAGGACTAGCTCACTGGGCTTTACCTTGTAGCTGCAGATTAGTTCAGTCTTCTGTTACAATCAGGAAATGATTAAAGAACTGAGCAGTCAGCTGCATGTTTGTACTGGTTGCTCCAGACTGCTGCCTTTGTAGCAAACCCAATTTTTGCACTATAGCGATTGCAAGAAGTTGGCATTGCAGCATTAAACCACCCTAAATCTCCATTTGTGTATCTTCATTCTAAACAACAAGGAATCACAAACTTCTTGTTGCAGACACAAAAACAACGTGAGGTGCCAAAGAGTTTATTTTGAGAGATGGTAACTCATAAGCATAACTTGTTTTGACATAACACATGCTTGAACATAATTATATCCAGTCAAAGTGTTTCAGGGAATTTTGTGGAACTAATTAATGACCTCATTAAAGTGGTTCTTTGACAATGCTTGCTTGTGTAATTCTGTTGATGCTGTGTGAACAAATTTGTCTTAATACTACAGAAAAGGGCATTTCTTGGAAGTTGCACACAGGTTCATTTTATCTTGTTATGGTTTTGGATAAACTCAGATGTCCACTGTTCTGCTGGCATGTAACATTCTCTACAATGGACCAGGCCATTTCCTGACTACCATGTAAAAAGGTACTGTTCTACAATAAGAGCAGACAGGACTACAGAGAGATTCATCAGTGGTTGTGCTTCTGCTTACAGGATTTGTGTTTATGAGCCGTAAGTAAATCAACTTCAGGAGCAGTTTGTTTAAATTAGTATTTTTTCCCATTTACCTTTTATTTTCTCCCTTCCCCAGTGAAACTGGATCACATTCCAGCATTCACCTTCTCATTTAAATTGACAGGCTAGTTAAGACTAGTCAATGCCAGCTCATTGCAAAAAGAAAAAAAATACTATTTGCTCTTTTTATCTGCTCTGGTACAAAATCATACACACTTGTTTTCTTCTGTGGTACATTTTGGTATCAAAAATGATAATGGCTGTTATCTAACATGGTACAAAGAATCTGAAGGCAGCATGCATGTTTTCATTTGAATGGTGCTTTTATCCAGAACAGCTTGCTAATGAAGCTCTGATTTGGATCAGACCTGCAGTGGGATAACAGGTAGTAAGCTCAGCAGGGCAGGGCCATCTGTCCTGCAAAAAGAGCAGGATCCTGTCCTGCAGTGAGCTCATGGCAGAGATGTACGAGATGTCACGCAGGGAGACAGACCCCCGCCCCCACCCCACACCCTCCTTCCCCATGCTCACGCTGCGCGTTCACAGCCAGGCAGAAAAATCATCTGCTCCCTCTTTCTTACAATGAGGATAGTATTGAATACATTAGTCTTACAGAGATGATTTTTAAGTTGATGGGAAGTTTTAATTAACAGTGAAATATTCTAGAGTGGTTTATTATTAGGAATATATTTGACTGCCTGGTTTTACATCATCTTAAAGCCAGCAAAGTACCTATTCCCACACAGGACCTGATGGTCTATGCTGTGCCTCCAGACCTGGTGGCCTTGCATGCTTTGCTCCACCGTAGACCTCTTTGGCCTGATATACAACCGCCTAAAACTTACCTGACTCAATTACACCCAGGCCCTGTTTGGACAAATAATTTGCATAGCTTTGTATGGCAAAAGAACATTTATTTTAGAAAACGACCACAATCAGCAAAATCATAACATCTGTAAAATGATTCAGTTGCAGCTGGGATTGGTGAAGACCCTGAAAACATTGTAATGGAACAAAAACTACAGTGCAGTCTGAGTGTGTAGCTTAGGTCTGAGAGCAGTAGTCCACCCCTCCCCTCCCTAAAGCTAGCATTTCCTCCTCCCTTTGTTAGACCCCCCCCAAGCACTCATCAGACCTTGCCGGGTGCTTTCTGTTTGGAGAGCGTGCTCACAGAAGCTTTGGTCTCCTCCAGTGAACTCTTCAGTGAGGTGATGGCCACCTCGTGGCCCTCCACCTTCTTAGAGTAGGCTGTCAAGCTGTCCATCGTGTTCCTGAGCTGCTGCACGTCTTTCTGGGCCTGGCTGACCGAGGCCTTCAGAGTGTCCAGCGCTGGGGCCTTGGCCGTCTCCTCCTCCAGGGCCTTCAGCCTCTTCCCCAGGCCCTCCAGCTGCTGGCCCAGGCCGGAGCCCCGCGAGGACAGCTCCGTCTGCCGGCCGCCCAGAGCGGCCACCTTGCTCTGGAGCTCCCCCAGGTCGCCCTGCAGCGCCTCCACCTGGCCCGCCAGGGCCTGCTGCGCCTCCGTCAGGGCGGCCTGGAGCCGGGCGGCCTCCGCCTCGCCGGCCGCTCGGACGCCCTGCACGTCCCTCGCCAGCGTGGTGAGCGCGCTCTCGTGAGCGTCATGCTTGGCCAGGATGGCCTCCGCCCTCTCCGTCTGTGCCACGGTGGCGGCCGCCGAGGCATCGGCGCTCTGCTCCAGGGCCTTCAGCCGGGCCTCCACCTCCTCGCCGGTCTTCTCGGCCTGCGCCACCGCCCCCCGCAGGCCCTGCTCCAGGCCCTGGATGCTGCCCGCCGCCATGTCCTGCCCAGACTGCAGGCTCTGGGCCTGGTCATTGAGGAGCTTGACGGAGACCTCGGCTGCAGACACGGACTCCCTCAGCACACCGGCTGTGCTCTGCACCAGCTCCCTCACCGAGTCAATCTCCTGCATTGTGGACGCCACTTCCTCGTTCCTGGTCTGGAGCTCCGCCCCCACGGCGGCTATCTGCTTCCTCAGGGCCTCGGCCGTCTGCTCGGACGCCTGACCGGCGGCCTGGAGCTCCCCGACGGTCTCGACGACGGCCAGGAGCTCGCGCTTCAGCGAGGCGGGGCTCTCCACGCCGTCCAGCCTGGCCTTCAGGTCTCTGAGCTGGGTCTGCGTCTCACTCTGCGCCCCGGCGAACTCGGCCACGCTGTCGCCGATGGAGCGGGTCAGCTCCGTCAGCCGCTCCTCCACCATGCGCTCCAGCGACGAGGAGTCCTGATCGCGGGCCTCCTTCAGCTCCCGGATCCCCTCCGAGAGGTCCTGCAGGAGCTCGTTCTGCAGCTTCTGCAGCGCCTCCTCCACCCGCCGCGTCTCCGCCTCGCCCTTCCGCAGCGCCCACCCGGCGCTGTCCAGCTCCGTCTGCATCCTGCCCAGGGTCGAGTCGAACCCGTCCACCGTTTGCTTCAAGGAGTCAACCTTTCAACCACAAGGAGACACAAGAGTGGTTTGCTGCTACCATTGCACACATCTAGACCCAGCAGTGCCACTAATACACAAAACATTATCTGAACACTCTAGACTGTTTTCTCAATGGGACATATATTTGTGTTTTTAAAAATAACATTAATTCATGGGGATGTGATGAGGCCATCATATGAATACTGCTAAACTGATCTGTGTCAGAGAAGATATCCCACTTCCAAGACTCAGCCCCCACCATGCCACTTTCTGCATTGTGGACCTTCCTGTAGGCTACCCTTCCTGTAGGGAGGACTGATTTTTTGTGCTGCGTGTTCACTGTTTGAACAGTTTGATCAAACAGATGAGCAGATGAGTCACAATCAAAAACGTTAAGGAAGCCGAATCACAGACATATTCCAGTATGTCAAAAGCAACATTTATGGCCTAATTACTCGATTCGTGCACGCAGGTGAGATGACAGGAAAACGTAATTTCAATTTATCTTTTGAAGATATTTCATGTTGAACCTTACGGGCAAACTGAAATGCTTTGTAGTGAACACATTAGACTGAAGGGTCCGGTTTACTTTACAGTAATGGCGAGGGTATGCTCTAGAACAAGCGGGGTTGAAAATATGGCATTTTTAAAAGTTCAACTGATCGCTGCTCCGTAAAGCCACACTTGTCTCTTAACTTACAAACTTACAAGACCGTGCTGTTTTTATTTATTTATTTATTTATTTATTTTTAGTTCATTTTGACTAAATATTTTGATACATGACCACAAATAGGCTTGTAATACTTTAAATGGGGGAGGGGTATCGTTTCTCTCAACATCCCCTGTGTCAATTACACACTATGTAATGCCAAGAAACTTTTATTTCATTATAAATGCTACTTGTTGCCTATTGGTCCTTCACCGTCTGGGTCCGCAGAATGCCGTTACGCACATAACGTCCTCATCTCGATTTAAGTAACATCAAGCGGACAGTGTCAACTCGGTTTTTTGTCCTCAATGAAATTGCCTACCTGTTGCAGGGCGCTCTCCATTTTCTTTGTCAGCTCCGCGTTTTTCTGGATGGTTGCTTCTGTCCTGCTACTTATCTGGCCAACTTCTTCTACCACTTTTTGAAGATAAAAGGCAGCGAACCCGGCTGCGGCTACCAGTGCAATGTAACTGAGCGCGGCCAAAGCCTTTGTCCAGGTCCCTGACCCCGATGCAGTAGAGTCGGTGCTTTTGCTGGCCTTCGTGATTTTCTTCGCCACGTCATCTTGAATAGAAGTGGAATTCTTGTCACTTGCATTCTTATTTCTGTGTTTCGCAGTCATGCTTGGAGCAGGAGGTTAGCTGCGTATAGAAATGAGAGCCGAAATCGATTATTCAGGGGGTTATAGATGCTAATATACTGTGCATTCAGCGTATCACTGAGTGTATCGTGTCTGTCCTAGCGTTGAGGTATGCAAAAGAAGGGGCGTCTCTTTAGTAGAACCAGCAATTCCACCAAAGTCCTGGGAGCTCTGGCTGTAGATGTTTGTAGATGATAGGCTACAAGAAAGGAAAGCGTTTTCAGAATGGTTACACACTAAAATGTAAGCGTTATCTTTTTTTAAACTGCAATGGAATCTCACATGTAGCAGGAATTAAGAGAAAAATAATTTCTGCGCTTACATGGTTGGAATTAGATTCAAATTTTGTTAAATCATTGTGTTGTGTTGCATTTTCTTAGTGTTCTGTCATCCGTGTCGATAAACCACGGCCAAGCAGCTGAAATTGTAATATAAAGTAAGCAACAACTTAGCAGTTTCTCTTTCTTTTTTCTTTTTTTTTCTTTTTTTGGTCTTTGAAGAATTAAACTTTCTGCATAATTTATTTTGCCGGGGGAATATTCGAGTTTTTTTGTATTAGCTAACAATGTAAAATGATACACATGAGACCGTGAGCACGAACAGGGGAAATACAGCGACGTTATTTTTGTGTAACATAATGCGAAACTGCATCTTTTACCGGGCGCGTTGTGTTTGTGGGGATGCTCCGGGTAACACTCCGCCCTTCATACGTGGCAGTGGAGCAGAAACGGGAGCGACGTTTCCCCGAACGCATCACTTCCCCTGTCCAATGAAATGCAGAAGAGCTGAACAGTATCCGCTTCTAGTACTATGGGGAGGGGGTTTAAATGTAAACCAAAGAGAGTCTATAATTTAATGACGCGACTGCCATAAAACATTTTAGTTTATTATTTAACTTATGATTACACTACATGTAACTGATTCGCCCCAGAACGCGCACTGTATTCGTTATTGGACAGATACAGTATGTTGTACATTGCACAGATGGGGGCTACACATTGGTGCAGACAGACGTGATTTACGCTCGTATAGGCTTCTTGAAAGGTGCTATGTAGCCTAAAGGTCTCACTGCGATTCACATAGAAAACACCTGACAGTTGGGGTCGTTTACGTTGTTTTGTGATAGAAATATTGAGCACAGGCCACCGCTGGGTTTCTGAAACAGGGTTTACCTGCTTGCAGAATTCCTGTTTAATTCCCAGCCTTAAAGCCCTGCTGTCTCCTTATTACATCATTGATGTTTAATCATTTTTGTCACAAAACACATACACAATGGAATTTCCTTCTGTCAGACAATGGATATTCTGCCACAATGGCCTGTAGAACTGAGATTCAGTCAAAAGCTTCACACTGAAAGCTACACAAACCTAGACAGAGAAAGGTCAAAATAAAGAAAATAACCATGATATCTGGACTGTCACTCTGCAATTTGGCCTGGATCCAGAGCATAGGGAAGCCAAAACTGCAAGCAAAAAGTTGGCAAAATTCCCCATGACTTTTCAATCACATTTCCTTTCACAGAGCCACACCCACATTGTGCCAGGCCCAGCCAATCAGCAAAGGAGTTACTTAATAAAGCTTGCTATGGCAATTGCTTACCTCCACAAGAGGAAATACCTTTGGCTGACCTCTGTCAACAGTTAACTGGAAGAGATAAACTCTGTGCTTTTACTATTCCGGCTGATTTAAGCACTAAGCGATGCAGTTTATTTTCCCGGGGGGGATTTTCTATATATTTTTTTCTGTTTATTGAGCAGAAGTGTCATACTGCTCAGGCATAGTATTAAATGCTTGTAGTGGGGTTGTGTAGTAATAATAATGAGCATATATTTTAAATTCTAGCCAGCTTAAAGGATAAACTTGACCTGTATTAATGTTTTGTGATCAATGGTAATACTCAATACTCCAATACTCTCCAAAAACACAATTTTGAGTTTTATTATTATGGCATTTATAGTTCACTCTTCCTACATTTTCTCCCATTTTAACATTACCCAGCTGCAAGTAGAAACCTACACCCCCTTTGCTCCAACAATCTACATTAATTCAGTGGGGCAGAAAAGACTATGCACACCCTTTTAAACTTGGGAATTCAGCCAGTCTCTTCCCGCCCTGTGATTGGCCGGCTGATCTGCTGCATTTACTGCACCATATGATTGCACAGCTGCTGCAATCAACTATAGAATGCTCAAGAGAATTTCCTTCCTCTGCCTGTCAGATCTTATGGCCAATTGTGTGTTGCCCCATGTGGGTATCACAATCCAGATTGAGTTCTGGGCCATAGGGTATATGACTGCTCCCAGAATAAAAGTCTCAAGAGGATATGTCACTCCAAAGTTCATCTGTAGGTGTTTTTGAGGCTATACTTTTTAGCCAACACAATTAATATGGGGCTGATGTAAAATATTCCATACTGTGTAGTTCTTTCTTGGCCTATGTAACATGTAACTATGTATGTGTCAGGGGAAGATGAAGGTTGCAGTCACTAGAATAACTAAATTATTTTCTTTATGGATCTGAGGCTGGTCATGCATGGTGACTTTTTCTTGTTTTAGTACATTATAGGAAATTCCATAGATTATGTGATCGGTGTTTTTTTGGTAAGAAACCACAAAGAAGTTAAAATTACTTGTGGCAGCTCTTGTGCAGAAGTGCGACGGTGGTCACCACTAGCACCACAGAAATGACCACTAGAGGGCAGAAGATAGCTTAATAGGAAGCGCTGGGCATGTTGATAGCAGCCATGGAATAAACTCACCATGAACTTTCTCCTCAGTTATACAGCATTCTCCAAGGATCCATTCTTTTAGCTCTTTCACATAGACAGTACAGTCAAGCAGTAATGACTTACCCTTCATTGTTTTCAATGGAGCGAACAGTGCAGAAGCGCAAAAAATGTCTGTAAAGCTATGTGCAGCACCAGAGTTCAGGTTATTAGAACTTTCTGTTCTTGAAGACCTGGCTGTGAACAACCAATCACTGTAGGATTGAGAATCATAAAATACCTCCACAGGATGGCAGACAGTCTACCAGTAGAAATATACATAATCTATATTCAAGCACTAACACTAACTAACTAGCCCTTTTTCACCTGTCTGTCTCTGCCACACTTAGCAGATCTACTTGCTTGCCAGTTGGCAGCATGCTTGGTTGTGAGCTTTTTGGCACCACACAGGCCTTCTTATTCATGGCTTTTTATGCTGTACCTGCCACCTGCCTTCCTTCTTTCCTGCCAGCACCATTCTTTTCTGCCTACTAACCAGCACTACCTGCTGGCACACCACCTTCCTACATGTTCGTGCTTTTCCTGCCAGTGTGTGCTTACTGGCACTGGGCAAACCTGTCTACCTGGCAGCACCATGCTTCCCAGCCTTTCTTATTCTACCATGCTTGTCCACCCGGTTTTTTTTCCCCTGCAGGAAGAACGATCGATGAGTTGATATATGTCTCTTATGTGATTTTAGTGTATGTATGCTTAACTAATTGCGGGGTAACAAAAGTGGAAAAACAAAAGTGGGAGGGGGAAAAGTACGGATTTATTTAAGGGCACTGACTGGAATGTACCTGCCCCCCTGCCCCTTTCCTTGCAATCTATATAGTTAGCAGAGGGCACTATAATGATACTCTGTGCTGTATTAAATTCCTCAAGGGGACAGTGTTACACCAAAAATGGTTGTGAAAATTTGTGTCTAGTATATACAGTATACAATGAATGGTAAACACACTTCCAGATCTATGCAGCAGCTAATGACAGAGAGATAAAATTCAGAGTTCTGAGCTAGTTCCGGGCTGTGTTAGAATTTTTTGGCCTAGACTAGGTGGAAATATAATTTCTGGCCAGAATTTTTCATTTCCTGATATGGCTGTTGTGTTGTAACGGGTCAGACATGGGAATTTCAAATGTTAACCATGAGGTCACATATCTTGTTATAATAGACGATCTGTATGGATTACTAGCTCGTAAATGCACCGCCCCAAGCCTCGTTTTAGAAGCAGTCGGCCCCCTTGGCCCCGCCTCTACGACGCGTTGTGAGCACAACCAGGCCCGTCTCCAGGTGATGTTGCAGAAAAGATGGACTCCAGTCAGAAAGTAGGTTAGATATGGCTGGTAGTCTGCCGTTAACCGTTGTGCAGTGTTTAGGAGGTTTGGAGCGGTTTTTTGTTTTTCTGCTGGAAACCAGGAACCAAGGACCTCTAGAATGAAGCTGCCCATGGCCACGAGAATTTGAACAGCATTTAGGAATAAATAATTCATTCAGTCATGGCTGGACTGATCAAGAAACAGATCCTCAAACATCTATCCAGGTCGGTGGCTGTTGATCGTTTGATTAAATATTATCATGTTAACAACTGAGTGTACGGCGAGTAAACCAAAGGCTATTTGTCACCAACAGTTGTAACTAACCAACCATGAATTCAATGAAAGTTAACGTTTGATAGCCGGCTTGCTAGTGTATTTCACCACAACGACAATCCATTTCGTTTCGTTATCTTCAGCGTTGCAACATTGAGAAAGACCGGTTTACCCTTCGCTATCAAATGATGCTTGCTGTCTTAACTAGACATCTCGCTAGCTGATTGCTCCTAGTATTCTTCCCTAATGTGGGAAGGTGGTAGATGGCCAGTTTGCTAATTCAAACAGGGAATTATTGTATCAAGTTAGCGAAGTTAGCTGACTTGCTAGCTAAAAGGTTAGCTACAGTTCGTATTTACACCGAAGAGAGATGAGTGGGTTTCGGGTCAGATGGCTAAACGACGCAATAATATACCGATTAGAAAGTCCCCGATTGTTTTAACTCGCTACGTCACGTAGCTACTCAAAGATAAGCAGATGGGATAGCAATGCTGTTACTTGTCTTAGCTAGAGGTGACTTACACTGTGGAGGACTAGCAAGGTAATGTTGGCTGCTGTAAGAAGACTCAAAAAGAACAGTGTCGTTTTAATGCAGTATGGTCCCCAAAGCTAGTAGTAGGTGTGCTACGCACAGAAGATCTGAGGCAGCAAGCCGTCGTCGGGCTTGCTTGCTGTAGGCTATGTGAATTGAATTGGTGTGCCATTCATGTCACGATAGTTTAAGGACAGTGTATGGCTACTAATATCTGCCATGTAGCGTTAACGGTGCACAGATGCAGTGTTAAGACTGGGTGAAGTTGTTAGGTCGGTTGCGAAATTGACTCCGTCCTTGGTTTCCACAACATTCATTGGATCTCTGTAGCTACGGTTTCTTGGACATTTTTTCGAAGGAACTGTTCCATTTTCCCTTTCATTTTGAAAGCGTATTCCTTATTGAATTCAGCGTGGGAGTCCCTATCTATATGTTGCTAATTGGTAGAAAATGCTTAATGACATTATACTTTTATTTTTTGCAAGATACTACTACACAATTATATTTACGGGACGAATGGCAGATACTGTGGCAGTGGCCGCCTCAGTTATTTGCTTAAATTGCTTGGTCGTGGACCCGTACGTTAAGGCATGCTACTGCCTGGAAAAAAAAATCCCAAACCCTAGTGACGTATTGTGTTTCCAAAGAAGGAAAACCCGTGACGTTACGAGGTCCAAATAAAACTCAATGCGCCAACACCGATTATTTATTTAATTAGAAACAAACCAGAGAAACGATCGAGACGTCAAGTAACGTTATTTCTTCTCAGATACGTCGGACTGCCTTCTTGCTAAATTGACCTAAATGATGTTTTTTCAAAATGAAGTTTACGTGATTTTAGTTTTATAAAAGTTCAAATAACCTTTGGCTTTTCAAATCCTATAAATCAAAAGTCATTACGATATCATGACAATAAGTCAGGCCAGTTTGGCTGAAAACAGCAAAGATGGCCTTGATCGTACGGTCAAGTTTAAAGGCTGAAAACAGGTTTGAATTGATGACTGAATCTGTTATGCTGATGAAGATAAATCGCATTAATTTAATTGTGAAATACAAGGATGTTTTTGTTTGGTTGGATTACGAACGGTTGCCAGCTTTTAGATCTGACTCGCACCTATAGAAGGCATGGGTGTTATAGATAACCTCTTGACTTACGATGGTGCAATGCACATGAAGTTCAACTGGTTGGGTTTAATTTTAAAAAGGAAAATGCACCCTTTGGCAGCCCTCATTAGCTGTTGTAAATCTGGTAATAGATGCAGTGCTGGTAATCAGAACTGGTGGAAAAACCGACAGCACACACTGTGTGGCCAGTAGTGTGTCCTAGAAGGTGACTCTTCTGCACACTGAGCCAGCATTCAGTGTTCAGTAATCTTGTGCTTACAGGTGAAGTCCAGTGGTGTTTGTGCCACTGGACAAAAGTGCAAATTCTAGAGTTCAGGCTGTTTTGGTCGCTCTTCTACAGCGAGGTGCTAAGGTCCAGGGTGCTTTGGCCCTGGTTCTCTGTGTGTTCAGTGTGACGTTGACCCATCAGCCGATCAGGATGTTGAGTCCATTCCAAACCCCGTTTCCTGTGCACGAAGGCCTTAAGCTTAAGATTTTCAACCCGCCAGCTGATTGAGTGGGCACACACACAAACTGTCGACTGTCTGGGGCAGGTGGGTGGTCTGGGGGGGGTCCAAGTTTGTCTTGCACTGTAATTTAACAAATGCATCCATGGCCGTGTAGCAAAAATGCCTTAAAATCGTTTGTTTTATTGTGCCCAACAAATGGCTGTTTCATTTCCTGTTTCGCGTTCATTTTTTCCGCATATCTCATCTGTATATCTTGTGTCTGAATCAGCAGTGACTTCTCTTTCCTTTGGTAGACACAGTCAGTCCTGCCAATGTTTCTGTTAAGCTGAAGTATGAAGAAAAGGTTGAAACTGATGTTCATGCAGAAGCGTGAATCACAATGAGATTTTTTTTTCTCTCCCCAAACCAGTAAACCATAATTTTTACGAAAATGATTAGACCTAGCAAATTGGTAATCTGTCCAGCTAAAGAATAATCGAGAGGAGCACTATTTATCTTCGGCCTAATGTCATCCGTTAACCTTTTTATTACGTCCTTCGAAGACACCCAGTTATGTTTAACACACATTACAGCCCTACGGTTGTAGACAATGCCTGTGCGGATCAGGCCACTAATAGGCCTAGATCATGCCCCCTGACCTGCCAGCATTACTGAGGTTGCATTGTTTCTTTCAGGGCAAGCATTGAGACCATTATAGTGTAACCGTGTTAAAGCTTAGAACAGAAGCGCTACGGTGCAACTTTGCCATGTGTAAAAGACTCAGTTTGGACTGTAGCAAGCACAATGTCAATGGGGCATGTTGTTAAGAAGGCTTGCACTTGGGAATGTAGTGAACATGAAGACCGACTGCTTCTTCTACTCTCTCTTTTGGAAGAATGCATAAAAAAAGACAAGACCAGGTTAAAAGTATAGTATATGGCTGGACTGAACCGGCCCACGTCACAGACATGCGCGGTGTAACTTTATCACTCAGTCAGTCAGTCACAGACATTCGCGTTTGTAGGGCTGGCCCCGCTGTTGCGGTCCAGCCAATAAAAATGTTCATTGCTTGCCTTTGATTGCACCGGTTTCTGTGATCAAGCGTGACAGGCGTTTCGGTGGCACGTGTTGGTGTTACATCTCCGTGGGAACAACCTCATTCCGAAGTGTTGTATTGATTGTATAATACTGTGTCTCTCCCCATTTTGGAGGACTTCAGATATGGGCAGCTCTTTGGACCGAGGCCCGATTGTACAGGAAGCTACTCAAACACTGTAATTTTGAGTTTGTTCTGATAAAGAGAATGCACTACAGAAGTGTGCGTTCTCTTTATCAGAGGTTGTGAGTTTTTGAAAACAGACCCTAGTTTTTTCTCAAACCTTATTTAGCATAGTACAGTTTGTCTTGTTGTAATTTTCTTTATCTTGCACAAATGGTCTTGATTTAATGACCAGGCATCCACTCTTTCAACAGTTTGGCTCCAACTGATTTCACCTGCCAGTATATAATTTATTCAATTAAAAATGTTATTTCCAACCGGAATTGCATCTCATTCGGCACATTAGAGTGAACAAAAGCATTAATAGATTTGACTGACTAAATTTACTGGAATGTGAATGCGGAAGACTCATTCATCATACTGCACACAGGATATTCTGACATAATGTGGCCAGTTGGCAGTAAAAGTCTAACAAAGAACAATTACCAGCTTGCCTGCGATTCAGAGGTTGCAGAAACAGTTGGGCTGGAAACACAGCATACACTGGGGGTCTCCAGGACTGAGTTTGGGAACCTGCCACGCTACAGTGTTTTACATTTCTCCCGTTTGGCCTGAAACGCCAACCTCAGCTTCAGCCTGCAAATGTCCAATTTCTTCTCCACAACAACCCAATGGCCCATGACTAGCTGGGAGCAGACTGATATTTCTCCAGGACGGACTAGTGCATCACTGAAAGGCAGAAGTGAACCCACTGAGACGACCAGATTGGTAATTGGGACTGGTGTCACATGGCATTGCAAGAATGAAGAAATGGGAACATTTGCAAGACACTGCTAGCATTTTTTCTAGGAGCACATGTGTTCTTAACATAAGCATGCTAATGCATCTCAGTTAGTGGATGTTCTTCAAAATAATTTTTTTTCCAGTTAGCGCACATCAGTTTTCAAAAGAAGATGGTCCTGAACTGGGAGCACTGTAGAGTTCTGGTTTGAGCCAGCTGTATGCACTAGGGGCCTGTGGGATATCGGTGATGTGTATACTGGGTAGGGGAGACCATCCAATGTTAACAGTGGAAAGTAAAGCTGAGCATCCAGCAGCTTGTAGTTATGAATTCACTACGCTTAATGGACAGTGTATTTACTTTGTGGGAAAAGACAAACATTTGTATGATGATAAGGAAGAGGAGTTCAGAGAAAGAACTGATTGAGGAAAATGGCTAATTCTTGCTAAACAAACAACTACAAGGTCCAATGATTGGGTGCATGTAATTAATGGTAATTACATCTGTATCCATCTGCTGTTTAAAAACGGAGAGGGTAGCCTTAATTAAAAGATCTTCTGTTTTTGTGTGTCCATTTTGTCCTCCTTGTACAGTCTCACTAGAGTGCCTGTTGGGACTGTGTGTGTAGATTGATTACGTCACTTAGGATTTGCTGATTGCCGGGACAAAGTTGAATTCTAGCATCTTTCAAGAGGAACATGTTGCCTCAACCCACATCCCTGTTACTAGTTTTACATTTTATGATTTGATTTTACACTTGAACAATCTATGAACTATCAATTCTGCATAATCTCTCATTTGTAACCAAGGGCAGGTGCCTGTGAATAGCTGTTTAAACGAAGTGATTTCATTTTGTGAAGGGCCTCCCAAACGAGTAATTTTGCTACCAGATGGAGCAGTTAGCCTGCATTTTCTCTGTTGCAGGATTTTCTCACTCGCAGTCATCGATCGTGGTTGGTGGCGATGAGCTGAGCGTTTTACTGCCCACCGTGAGCTCGCCCACATCAAGGACGCTCACTGAGCCCTGTTCACATAAAAATCATAAAAAGTGCCACCAATTTCTGCCTGCCTCACTCAGAGTAATGGGAAAAAATAACAAGAACAGTGTGTCCTGACGCTGCAGTGCTGTACCCACATCCCACGTTCGTTACGCTGTCCGGAAGATCCGTCCATTAATCTACAAAAATCGTTTTCACTAAAAAAAGGTTTGTTGAATGACGGTTTTATAAGAAATACTGGCCTGTCCTTCTACTTCTAATTTTAGCATCTGTGTGTAAGCCCAAGCTTTGAAGTATTTCTTGAATGCTTTACGTTTTCTTTGCTTCGAGCTGCACTGTACTGCCCGGGGGGTTTGAGTCATTTTAGGCTGATGCAGCTGACCGACAGAAATACCTGTGGAGTTGAGGGCTACGGGCCTGGACAACTGCTGAGGCCAATGCCCTAAATGAGCTTCCTTTTTGCATTTTTAGTACCAGAATCCTTGCCAAGTTTGTGTTCCTCTTTATGGCTAAAATGGCTTTGTGGTCTGTTGAGGGCAGTGAGTTTTGGTGTGCTTTTCCCCTGTTAACCAGAACGGGGAGAAGCGATTGCTGAGTACTGTGGACAAGGAACTGTGATTCTGTGGACTTTCTTTTCCCGGATCTGTTGGGTTTATATGCTCAAATGATCACATGTTCAGTTTACTGTGAAGGGAGCTGGGATTGTTTCAAGAAGGCTGAGGTTTAGTATTCTTGGTGGGGCACTGTTTTTGTACTGTGGCGCAAGGTATAATTGCTTCTTTAAACCTCTGGCTGTAATAGGGACATGTGTAAGATTTAAGTTGTGAAATTCCCTCCAAGCTAGCGGTTCTAAGCATGCTTCCTGCTGTAACAAGTTTGGTTGGTATTCTAGGCTGTACTAGGCTGACCCTGTGAATCGGATACTGTTCCTTCTTCCTCCTCCCTCCATGGGTGACATTTTGCTGGCCTCTCTGAGGGCTTGTACTTTTATTGGTCCTGCTGCAATTAGGATTTATGGGAGCGTTCTTAAACTTTCCACCTGTCTGTAGGGATGTCAATATTGCAAAGAGGTGTGGACTCTTTGGAATGGTCAAACTCTGAAGGCTAGCAGCTGTGTGTTGACTGCTACTTTTTTTACCTTTTGGGAATAGGGCTTATCAGGGTTATGGGCATGCATTGCTCCACAAGACGTGTGTGTGCCTGTGTATGTGTTTATGAGCTGACTGGTATGTTGGTTGCAGGTATTGTAATGCTACACATTTCCCTCTGCTTTTTCTACTTTGAAAGTGAATGGAAAAAAATGGGCAAGATTGTGCTTTATCAAGTCTGAGTCAGTTATGTTTCTTCCATAGTGTTTTCAAAATGGTTTTCATTAAGCTGACTTGTTCAATAGGTAGAAACACTCTTGGCAGTCAACAAAGGAAGCTCTCTTCTCCAGTTGCATTACAAGTCCACTGAACAAAATTCATCCAATTATTGTGACTGAAACTCATGCATTCCCGTAGAAACTCCCAAAATAGTCTCTGGAGAGGTACGACATTCAGGAGGGTACAAGTGTCTCTGAGTCTATGTAGAGGTAGGGCACTCGGGAATGTCTCTGAGTGTCTTCTCTTGACACACAGTGGTCCTCTGGTCCTGGATACAGGCCTATTGTCTTACTGTCTGCCTAGTTCTGTATGGTCATGGTCTCTTGGTTCTGAATGGCCCCTGTGAGCCACGGCTGATTGGTTTGAGCACAGAGCGAATGCAACTAATGCAGTGTGATTGGAGGGGAGACTGTGTTGACTGTTCAGAATGCACTTTGATTGGATGAGAGAAGTCTGGGGTCTGTTCAAAGCTCCCAATGATTGGAGGAGAGCCACTGTGCCCCAGGTGAGTTAACCTGCCCGGTAGAGACCGGCAGGTGGCTCGAGTTTCCTGTCACCTGAGAGAGTCATGGGCCCTGCTTGTCTGATGATGTGTATAAATATTTCACTGGCCCCAGGCTTGTGACATCATTACTGGCACTTGGCTGTGTAGAACTGGACTGCACTGGAATGCAACTGGGCTGGACATGTTCCAGGACTGCTCAAAGTGCAGTACATATTACCCAGAATGCTCCTTGCTTTATGCCTGGGGAGCACAGCTGCTACATAAGTGTGTATTAAAAGAGTATGTGCAAATGGGTGTGTGCAGTTGATATTTTACCCCAAATTAAAGTGTGCTGCCACAGCTGGGGACTGAACTGTCCGTGAACGCCGCCCGGAAAGCTAGCGCCTCCACGGCCGTTGGTGACGCCTGTGCCGTTTCTGGGAAGTGATGACTGGCAACAGACCGGGCGAGGGTCTCCTCCCTGACCTTCACGCGTATGACATCACTCTGTTTACCGTAGCTGCGCTCCGGCGCTCGGCCCAGCGGCTGTCGGCTGCGTCGCCGGCCCCTGTGTGTGTGTGTGTGTGTGTGTGTGTGCACGTTACACACCGAGTCCGCCTCTGCTGCCTCTGTGGGTCGGTCACGCCAACAACACTGAGGCCCTTTCTCCGCTCCCCGCGCTCAGGTCAAGTTCACGGCCTCCCCAGCGCTGGTGGCATGACCGGTTTCCCGCCTCTCTCAATCACGTCTCTGTCTCTCTGCTTCTGAAATAAATCCAGTGGCAAAGTCAAACGTAGCCTGAGGGTGCTTTTCCCGCTGTCTCAGGCCTACCTCTTAACGGAGGAATAAATAGTCTGTTCAGCTGTTACCGTGCGCCTTTGCATTTGACATCTGTTTCATTCAATTAGACAGAACCCTGCGTAGGTCTGCAGTGGAGATCCAATCTGGCGTGTGCTGGTGCATTGTGGGTACCATAGGGAAAGAGGTGGCAGGCAGGTGGACTTTGTTTATGAGCGTAATAAAGGTGTGGAGAAGCCAGTGGACAATGAGATACTGCAGCAGTGAATGAACTCGCTGGGGTACTGGCTCTCTCTCTTTCTCAGTATCTCTTTCTTTCTGCCATTGTCTTCCTTTGTTTCCGTCTGTCTGTTGCAGCCAGGAACAGCAAGCACATATGCCAGGTGATTCAGGTGTGTATGTCAGTGTTTCCCACAGAGATTGTTCTTAGGGGTAGGGAGGTGTTGACCTGGCGGTGGTGGGGGTGGGGTTGGTAGAGGGGGAAGTCTTAGTGAAAAGAGGAAGTGCTTTTTGTATGTGTGGGAAGAGTGGTATGCCAACAAGAGATGCCTTTTCTATTATTTACAAGCATAATGCTGCCCGTTACCCAACATCTGTGCATTTCACAGCATATTCTGCACTGATTTTAACCTATGAGACTCTGGCACGTACCACCCAGTAGAAGCATTTTGTTTGTTTATTATTACTATTATTCAGTCGCATCAATTCAGGACTTATTTCAGAGGCATTATTGGCCCAAATGCATGCCTGTCAGGTTATATCAGCGTTGCTGATTTCTCTGCAGTTTTACGCTCTGTTCGAGGCAATGCCATGCAAGGTCAGTCACCCCATATGTCTCCAGTCCCCATGGCCTCTAAAGTAATCAGATTCACGCTTGTTTGACGCAGTTAGCCTCTACCCAGTGTCCTTTATCGATGGGCTATTTAATAGAGTTGTCATCTGTACAGTTAATATTTTAGATTGGTAGCTGCAATATCAGTTCATTGTGAAAGCCGAAGCAGGATATGTGATGCTGGCCTCGCCCGAGAACCACATGAAGATGGCATCAAAGGCTGCCATATTTGAGGAACTGGGGTTGTGCAAAACGGTAAGAGAAAATTACTTAAATGTTTTGCAGATGTGCGGCAGAGTAATTTATCTCTTCACATCGCGGCTCAGTCCCTCATGCCTGCTCCTGAGCTGGGCCTGGGCTGACTGCTCCCCCCCACCTCCCCTACAGCAGATGGGGAGGTGGGGGGGGAGCACAGACTGTGCGTGTCACACTGAGCCGAGTCATCAGTCTGAGTGTTCCGCCCCAGCCCTGCTGTCCTCCTCTTCCTCACGGGGACCCACACTCATTTTCTGCAACTCTGAGCAGTGTCGCCTGACTTTAAAAACCCTGTCTGTGGAGCGGAATGCTACATATAGCCTAGGTAATTTACTTTAAATGGACGATTGTCTTTACACAATGGGTAGCATAATTTGTGTGTAGAATTCAGTCCCTTTACTCTGTAATAACCCTGGTTACATTGGAGAGTACAGGCTAGTCCCTGGTTGCTGTATATAGACACAGCTGTGCGTTCCAGTTGAATCTGGTTCTAGTGAATCTGCTGTGCTTCATAGGAGCGGGGCCATGCTTAGGAGGAAGTGGTTAAAAGTGTAAAGAGAAAGCAGAAGGGACGCAGGTATCTGTGGCTTCGAGAAACAACTGGAAACCGAAGTAGAGCGACCATTCAGCCAGCTTGTATTTAGGTCTGAACAGATTCAGTCCAACCTGTGAAGAGAAGAGGCCTGCAGCCCCTAGTCACCGTGGAGACTAGCAGCTTATGACGTCATCGTTACTCCTGATGTCATTGTCGTTCTGCAGCGTCGTGCAAAAACACATTTCATTGAGTTTATTTGGCTATGGCCAGTCTACAAAGCCATGAGGGAAAGGCCTTTCTCTTAAATCTGAATCACGCTGAACTGAAGTCCTCAGGTGTTTTACACAATGTTGCAATGTCAGTAATCTCCCACACCTAGATGAACTTTCATCCTGTGTGGGAGTTCCCTTGCCAAAGGGTCGAAGGTTTCCACTTGCTACTTGCATCAGCTTGTACTCCAGTAGCTGTTGAGCTTTTATTTTGAATGTTTTGTTAATGTTAATAATTTGTCCTGTACGTTGGCATTAAAGCATTTGCTTAATTGACTAGGATAGCTACTATAAATTATGTATGCGTTTAATTTTAATGTGTGTTTAATAAGTTTGTGCAGTTTTTAAGCAGTTTTCGGGTTATAAACCTTTGTGACTCCCACACATGTTGAACTAAGTGAAAACCCCAGGGCCATTTTGAGATGTTTTGAGGATCAGAGGGAGTGAACAGAGGGAGTCTGGAAATTCATATTTGATGACTATTTAATCCGAGTAAGCAAATGAATTAATTCGCTACCTTGCAGAACAGGAATATTTTCATATTTGATATAGGTAATATGGGGACAACAGCCTTACCTCTCTCATTGAAAAAGTCGTGCAGCAGCATGCAGTTGCAGTCAAAGAAGACATGTTCTGCAGTCAAAAATAATAACATCTTGTGGAGGGTGGAGCCAGTGCAGATATCAGTATTTTTTTTCTCAAGTGAAAGACCATGTTGGCTTCTGAGAGACTGATTAAAGTCTGCATATACATATCTGCTCTATGTTATGCTGCTCTATATCATGGAAAATTCTGGCTTGTTCATGCAGTTTACATAACTGTGTTTAACCGCTACCAAGGGAAATGAAATCATAACTTTCTTTAATGTTTATCACACGCAGTGTGAGTTGTGTATGGCAACAAAAACATTTAGGTCACTGGATGACCATCATCTTATCGAGTGATCCTGTTTAATGAACAAACTCCTGTATACATCTTTTAGTTGAATATATGTGTGCGGCTGATTCAGTTTCATAATGGTGGAAAACAGGACATTGGAGCACATTTTTCACGTTTATTGGTTGACTTTCGAAGCCATGGGTTCACAGGTTTACACATACTACTGTACTACATGTGCTACTTTAGCTTAATTTATATGATTCCACAGGCGACTGGTCAACTTCACACTTTGTGCTAGGATACGTTCTTGCACATTTCTGCAAAATACCAATGTAGCACATTTCTGTTGACTGAGGTAATGATTCTGGTTAATTATTGAAACACTGAGTGAATGGGTGCTCTTGCCCCATTAGGGATGTTAACCAGTGACATCACAAGGATACAATGGTGTTGATTCTTGTGTGAAATCTGAAGTTTCTAAGGTTAAAAAATAATTCTCCTAGATTTTGTAGCAGTACAAATCGATTTTGTTGAATACACAAGTGTGATTGGAAATTTTTTTTGCTACTTTCTGATTGTTTATATATTTGTGTTGGTATACTTTTGCGTGGCCAGTTTGGAGTAATGGGATGCACAGTTACAGTCACACAGACTGGATGGGCAGGAGCAGCACCAGCTTGCGGTGCTCGTAAAGTGTACAGTAAGACTGCTGCGCACGTGCCTTGTCCTCAGTGTATAATGTGGGGATGCTTTTTTTTTCTCCTGAGCGTCTCATCCAGAGCATGAGAAAATGGTGGCTCTGTCTGGACAAGATAAAGGACAATCTATAATAATGGACTCTGAGGTGATATTTGTTAACGCTGAAGCTGTGCCAGTCTGTCGTCCTGAGGCCAGGACTGGGTCTAATTCCAAATCCGTTTGATGGGGTTCACCGTGCCGCAGCCGTTGTCCCGCCATTTTTTATGTGAGGGGGGAAATTGCCTGGCGACCGTTTAGCCCGCTACGGCGTTAATTGCGGCCGCCGTTGTCGTGAGTGAGCGGCAGAATTATTTCACGTGACTCATGTCCCACGTTTGTGAAATGATTGGTATGAATAAAGGAACTTCTATGACGCGGTGGTATGAACAAGGGATAACAGTCTACACCGAAACCTGCGCAATTGACTTATCGTCTTGAGGAACAGGTAGCACAAACATAGACACCTGCTAACCTCCCCTACTCCCCCTCCCCCCCTTCATTTGGGTGTGAAATGACTTGGGTGCAAACCCAATACCTGCCTGAAGTCATGAAAGCTGTATTTCTGCACAGACCTGTACAGTTGAACAGGTCTTTGTAAATAAATTTGCTGTTGCGCCTGTCAGAGCTATCTTGTCCGTCGCCAACTGGAAAATGAGATGCCTATTCCAGGCCAGTCTTCACCATTTGGCTGCGTCATAATTTGCTGCCGTGCGTAGCTGTCCCAGGTGTTACCTGCGTGCTAAATTTCCACCCACGTGCTTTACATATTTCACATTTTTAAGCCAGACTGCCCTCCCCAGACTGAGAGAGCGGAACGCTTCCACACAGATGTTTTTGCGTTGTCCGGGGTGCCATGCGGCTTCTCTGATTGGACACAGTGGGCCGGGTTGTAATTTTCTCGGTCTAAAACGCGCCCCCTTCGCAGTGCACGCGCGAGTAGGCGGGCGCTGGAACACAAGTATAACGGGCGTCAGGATTAATAATGGATGCCTGTGTTGGGAGACGGCCCGAGCGCTCCCTGTTCGCGGCCGAACTGCCGCATTTTCATTAAAACCGACGGTACGGCTGTTAACGCCGTTCCGATGCGGATCGATGAACTGCTGCACGGCCAGGAGCTGAGGAAATTGAACTTGGAGTGCTCGGGTCCTGCGTCCGCTTGCTGTTTCACTGCAGCAATCCAGGTAGTGTGGATCACAAACTAAAGCACGAGACAGGCAATTAAAGGAATTATAGGAAATTGAGTCGTGAGTGATCAGTGGAATTTGGATAAATCCTTGCAGTGTGTGGGAATGGTTTTCCCAATGCTCTCAAGGTTAATTCTTCTTTTTGGGTAATCATTAATGTTGTGTTGGACCCCTTTTGAACTCTGCAGGCTTCTCTCTCACCATTATCGATGGCTTGCTTTCTATGTATTTATTCACGTACTTGGCAAAAAACAATGTTGTTTCTGCCCAGAGTCTCCAGACTGCCCGACCAAAAGAATGGACAATAGCGCAGCAACGGTCATATTACTGACATTACTGGTAAACATTAACAGTATTATCAAATTTGCCAGAGAATAATTAACAATTTTGAGGTCAGCTAATGGCTGGGCCATGGGGCTGTAGCTCCCCTCTACAGTTTACAGCCACGTTTATTCTCTGTGAGCTTTGATCTGTGGCAGGCTGCCTGTGCTTACAGTAACATGGCCTATTGAGAGGGTAGAGCCTGTGTCCTGCCCACCTCTGGACACACAAGCATACCGTTAATCCACTGCGTGCCTGTCCGAGCTCTGGAAACATAACAACACTGCCAATCCCCACGTTACGATAATACCGAATGGTACCAAACCGACCTCTATTCAAAGTGACACAGCTAACCTACAAAGTGTATGAGACAGGCCTAACCTACTTTGGGGAACAATGGAGTGCAATGGCACACAGCTAATCAGTGCAGTGCATTTATTCTCTCATGCCCAAGGGCAGTTATATTATATGCTGAATAATGGTGTTATCTTGAAAACCATTCCTAACATGGTCATGAATTTCAAAGTGCCAGAAGTAAACTTTTCAACTCTCCTGCAAGTGAGTGCGTTGAAGCCCGAATTTTAAATTGGCCTCAGTAATGGGAAATTCATATTGGAAATTGTCTCAGATGGGGCTGATTGCGGTCTCTGGTGAGGATGGATCCGGTTGCTGGCATCTTCCCAGCAATGCTGCCCGTTCTGTCATCCAAAAAGAGAGCCTGGGACACTCTGCCCTTGTCATTTGTCATGTGTGCTTCTCTTTGGCTTGATCATTTTCCCTTTCTTTCTGTTCACTCCTTTGACTACTTTTTCTTCCCTTCTCTTGGTTGCCGCAGTGATCTGTTGCCAGCTCTTGGTTCTGCCACAACATGACACCCCCATAGCTCTCGGGCACAAATCAAATTAACTTTCTTGTCTGCTCATTGGTTCATATGTATTGAGGAGTTTTTTTAAATGTCGTTTTCTTTTAAACTATTGTATTCAATTATGAGGTCACCTCATTGAGGAGCCAAAACATTTATTTTTAAGTTCAAACTGCCTCGTACCTGTAATTTTAAAGTTCATTGACATATGTTTAGATTACAGACAGACCTGTGCTTTACACACGAGATTCACGTACACTTTCTATGGAAGAAAAATGTATAAGAATAACACATGTAAGAAAGATATCTGCGGTTTCATACATGGGGCCGCAGTTGTGACCCAAACTCCGTTTGCAAATGCAGCCAGAACCCCCTCCATGTTGGGTCAGATGGAGATTCACTTTATATTTTTGTAATCTAAGGTCCTCTTATCTTACAAGATACATGGATGTGGACAAGTCTCCATTTAATACAGTTGCACACAACTGGCTGCAGGCTACATCAAATCATAGTTTTATATTCAGTTCTAATTGCAACACTGTCTTTAAAAATAAATAAATAAATAAAATAATAATAATGATTTTACATTTGCTCTAATTGGTCACTAATCTTTAGTAACAATCTTTACTAACAGTCCTGCTTCCAGTGGAGCTCAGTGGTCTTAGAATGAGTCATTTCTGTTGCTTGCAGAGTTGTTCCTTATCTCCATCTCTTTCTTTGACGCAGGTTTGCCAAGAACCTCTCCCCGGACAAGATCAATCTGAGCACGCTCAAAGGGGAGGGTCAGCTGACCAACCTGGAGCTAGATGAGGAGGTGCTGCAGAACATGCTGGACCTGCCCACCTGGTTGGCCATTAACAAGGTCGGCTGCAACAAAGCATCCATTCGGGTAAGGCCCTGCCGACCTCTGACCCCGCCACCCCACCCTCAATCAGGTTGGGGATCTCTGACCTCACCACCTCACCATCATCAGGCAAGATCTCGGTGTTTTCAGGTTTTTGCCAAGAGGCCACTGCAAGAAACCCTGTCCTGTACCGGCACTGCATTTGTGACCACACGCACAAAGTGATGTTTTATTTAAATACTTTGACAGCTACACAAATATAATATTGTAAATTAAGTGGTGTTATATTGAGTGCTTGTGGAAATGGAGTGTACTGAAAGTATCTTGAAATAAAATATGAGATCAAAATATTGGAACGCTTCACAACACAGGAGCAGATAGGCATTTTTGCCATACAGCTGCAAAAGAAATATTATATTTTAAATGAAAGTCCACGTAGTTGCAGTATATATAGCTGCCTATTCCCTTAGTGTAAGTAAGCACTTCATTGCGGTCTATATTACTGCTGCAGCGTTTACTGAGCTAGCCCTGCGCGGCTCCACTCAGCGCAGGATGAGTAATCGATGCAGCTGTTTCCCTCGGTTCATTTTAAAGTGTTACATAATGACGCGCAGCGTAATGGACAAGGCTACTTTTACCGCACAAAAAGGCTCTCTTGCTACAGCGCGCGCGAGGGCGGCGGCTCTCTCTCTCTCTCTCTGGGTTTGGAGCTAAGGTTTGGAGTCCTTGCTTCCGCTCCTCGGGGGCGTTGCATCACACGGAGGAGGCCCCCTGAAACGTGGCACTGAGAGAGTCTGAGCAGCTGCG
Source organism: Anguilla anguilla (assembly GCF_013347855.1). Classification (NCBI taxonomy): domain Eukaryota; kingdom Metazoa; phylum Chordata; class Actinopteri; order Anguilliformes; family Anguillidae; genus Anguilla; species Anguilla anguilla. The sequence goes on from NC_049207.1 coordinate 9,403,594, forward strand.
GGGCCGGCTGAGGAAACTTCCTTCGGAGATGAAGACATTGTCGCTGGCGTATTAATCGGAGGCGTTGTCATGCTAGGTCCACGCAGTAGAAGTGACCGGCCGTTGCGACAATGCCGGTGGACGGAGCAATAGCATATGCGCGGCTCGTGAGCACGCCCGTGTTTAATTCTGCTTTTTCGGCTCTAGTGTTTTGTTGGAATTGCGTGTCTATTTGTCGCGGGGCAGGTGCCCGATGAACACTTCCAAACCGTTTTCATTTCAAGTGAATGTTAGGTGAAAACTCGAGGGCTACCTGAGAGCTCAATGTGATTTTATGCAAGATGAATAGCTTGCTCAAAATTGGGGAAAGCACGTGGTTTCTTACTATAAGCGAAAACCCATGTAGCTGTATATTTAACTGAAGAGCTGTCCCGGCTGTCTAATCTGTAGTTAGCCATAGATATGATAAATTGTTTCATTTACAGAAGTAATTACATTTCCATTGTAATAGTAGAGGCAGTTAACTATTTGTACCCCCCCCCCCCCCCTTAACAAATAAAAAAAATAGCTTTCTCTCTCTTTTTGGTTTAAATGGGTATATATTAACTGACTCGTTGTCTATTAAGCCTACCTGTTTTGCCAGTCACCATACCTCTGCTGCCTAGCCGATTTGTATGAGTTTACCTGCTTGGAATGATAATGAGTGCTTTTTTTAAAAGTGTGTCAATAAACTACGCAGCACACAGTGGCCTCATTACAGCGCCATTAGATGAGGTCAGCAGTGCGGTCCTCGGGCCGGCACGCAGAGCTGTAATTCTGTCCAGAAAAGCTGGCACTGCTTTATCAGGGCTTCGCAGTGGTGGCCTTAGCGCGGGCTGGCGAGGCGGACTCTTGTCTCGCGGTAATAAACCGCGGCCTTGCGACGGGGGAGCGAGAGAAGCTGGTTACCGTACTGCGGGGGGGCGTGACGCTTAGTTCAAATTTGCGTGAGCGTAGTCCATTCAGACCACGTCCGAGCTAATATTTCACGGCATAAAATATTGGGAACATAAATCATGTTGTATCAGTGAAATCTCACGGATAACGTAGTGTGTCGAAGCACATCTGTGTTTCCTGTACTTCCTGTTGTTCCTGTATTGCTGCAGTTGTATGCAGCTGCGATACTGTATCAGGGTAATGAACCTGCTGTACAGGGGGCCCTGGGTACAGGAGCCAGGAAGTTCCACAGGCATGTAATTCTGTGTCATGTCTGAGTCTGAGGTGGTAAATGTGGTGTAATGTAGGGCAGAGTCTGGGCAAGGGTTGATAGTTAACACAGTGAAGCGTGTGGTAATCTAACCTGCTGCAGTGTTACAGTGCAGTCACTCCACCCCGGTTTGTCTGAGCCTCGGATCAGGGAAGCAGAGACTGTGAGAGCGGTCTCCTCACTAGGCTGGATTACATCATTGCATTCTTGGGTTTGTGCAGTGACGCATACCTACGCACACACTTTCCGTTGCTAACTCGCACACAGACACAGTCTCACACACACACACACACACACACACTTTCCTTGCCTCTTTGTCAGTGAACCTCCAGACAGACATGGTCCTGTTTGTGTGTCATGTGTATGTGAGCAGCCTAGGCAGGCATGGGTAAATACAGAGAACGGCCTGATACACTCACTGGAGTGTTGAGTGAACACCCTGTGGAAGATGCCTGAGCGTTTGGTAGAGTGTTGAGTGATCAACCTGTGGATGATGACTGAGCGTTGGGTTGAGTGTTGAGTGAGCACCCTGTGGATGATGCCTGAGCATTGGGTTGAGTGTTGAGTGAACACCCTGTGGATGATGCCTGAGCTTTGGGTTGTGTGTTGAGTGAACACCCTGCGGATGGTGCCTGAGCGTTGGGTTGAGTGAGGAACATGTTCTGCGTGCTGCAGTGACTCAGAGTGACGCGGCACCAACGCTCCTCTGTTCCCGTCACCCTCCTCACCACCACACCCTCCTTCTCCTGCCCCTGCAGCGGGCACCAGTACATCCCTACCGCAGTGCTTCCTGCCAATGAGCGAAAAATCAATGCAGCGCCTCTGTTCTGAGAGGCCAGTTTACAGTGGCTGATCAATACTGGCTGCTCGCAGGTGTCTGTTTTGAATAGTGAATTAATACAGGCCCAGTGTAATGTCTCCGTTTAATAGCAAATCAATACGGCGCTGTTTTGTGGTCTCAGTGTTGAATCCTAAATCAATACTGATCTGTTTGATGGTTTCAGTGTTGAATGCTAAGCTAATAAGCTGAACGCATTGTCATGGTGTCACTGTTTAATGGTAAATTGATGTGGCGTTGTGGTTTCAGTGTTTAATAGTAAAACTGAGGTAATGCTTTTGGTTGTCTCTGTGTTTAATAGCCTAGTTAACTAAAGATATTTGGTGGTTTCCATAACAAATTACAAATTAATGTAGGGCTGGCTGATGATTTCAGATCTGGACAGAGTGCTTTTTGTTGGCAACGTTAATGCTTAATTAATCTCATCGCAAGATGTGATTAATAGACAGCTTAATGTGAACAAGAAGCTTCAGCAGAAATTCTGCACTCATTAATGTCTGACGGACAGCGTGACAGATTGTGAGCTCATTAAGGGGCGGAGACTTCTCCAGGTTCTCCATAGCTGGACTGAGAAGTGCTCATTAATATTAATGTACAAGTGGGTGTGCATGTGTATACTCAACAACCAAAGTGATGTTTTTCCGCTTGGAAGATGTAATTACAAGTGAAAAACATTTCTCACGTTCTTCTGTACTAGGCATACGTCATCGTACATGATAGATTGATTCGATGCTTTGCTTCAAAATAAGAGGAGGAGTCATGGCTTTGCAATATTCGCGCAACTCTGTGACTAAGTCTTGCAGTTGCGGAGTCATCCTTATAGAGTCATATTTGTAACCGTCGCTGGGTGGCCGTGTGTAGTTCTCTGCAGGCAAGCAGTACGGTGCTAAATATCTTTGTACAGTGTAGGATCTTTGTCTTTGCCTGCTGAACGCTGTTTTTTTCCCGCTGGCTGGCTGTCTGTTTGTGTAGCGCTCCCCTGTGGGAAATGCTAATTCTTGACAATTATCCAAGGTGTCGGAAGGAAGCAGGTTGGTCGAAATGCCATTAGATTTCAGTGTGACTCACTCATTTTCCCAGATAACTGCGCCTACAATGGAGGGCGGGAGAGAGAGAGAAGCATGCACAGACTTGAATCTGGCCAGAATAACTGTTCAGCAGGTCTGATTATCTTTAATGCAAATAAAGTGTTAGCTGTTCATTGAAATACAGTTCTCACATTTGGGATGCCAAATATCCGCCTGTATTCATTTATTATTTTTCCCCATTTATCCCCCAGTTTGGAATCCTTAGTCATACCGGATTGCTTTGCCACCCACTCTTGTGCTAGGAACACTGCTCCTAAAGTTCAGTACTATTCAGTACTCCTAATGCAAGCCAGTGAATATTTAACACCCTGTGTGCCACGTAGTACCACAGGTGAGAGCTAGCACCGACAGGAGGAGAGGTGTATCACTCTCCCATGACAACTGATGATATGTGCTGGCCTGGTGTAAACAGGGGGGGGTGATACTTGCGCACTGGCAACCCATGGAACCATAGCTGATCCACCCCACCACTGGTAGGGCAACACAAAAAGAGTCCTCTCGCTGTGGACCCCAGGCTACAGTTGACTAATGACTTTGCTTTGCTTGTTTATGGTCCCTGTTTGTAATCGTTCCGTAGCTCATTTGGGAAACTGATATTTACTGTGGTTTTGCAAGAGTTCTGTTGGATCAGCTTACATCTTAGTTTGAAAAGGACTCTGTGCTCAGAATCAGACCCTTTCTGTGAGGCCTTTCTCCTTTACGCCCATTCACTGCTTTAACCGAGTCCGTTTGCTCTGATCCAAGCCTGCTTTAGAGTGCATCGGTGTGGGGTGTGAACCTCGGGTCGTCCCAGGAATGAGACGCTGAGAGAGACCACGCAGCTGCTCCTCCCTCCCACATCGTTCTTCTCTCAGAAACATCTGGCAGAGGGAGAGGCCTTCCGCGTGGCCTCTCCCTCCATTAGCGTTCTTCGAAAGGCGGTGCGCTTTCACGGGTTTGCGTCCTGGGAGAGTTTGCGTAGTTGGCCTGCTTTAGGTTACGTACGCAGATACGGTCGGTCTGAAGGAATTATGCGGTCTTCTCTGTGCCTGAACAGATTCTGTTTCTCTGGCAGATTCCGTGGACCAAGCTGAAGACACACCCCATCTCCTTGGTGAGCAACATTCTTCAGATTTTTTTTGTGTGGCTGTTGATTGACAGGGGGGCTCCAGGGTCTGGAGGCCTCTTTACAGTTTGAGTGACGGGCACGGCGGCGTTCTCTCTTTCAGTCGCTCGACAAGGTGGTGATGGAGATGAGCACCTGCGACGAGCCCCGCCCACCCAACGGCCCATCTCCCATAGCGACGGCCTCGGGTCAAAGGTGAGCGACTCGCGCGTCTCGCTGCCCTCGGTGCTCGTCCGTCTGTCCTCGGCCCCGCTCATTCCGCGTCCGTCTGTCCGCAGCGAGTACGGCTTCGCGGAGAAGGTGGTGGAGGGCATCTCCCTGTCCATCAACTCCATCGTGATCCGCATCAGTGCCAAGGCCTTCAACGCCTCCTTCGAGCTCTCGCAGCTGCAGGTGTACAGCGTCAACACCAGCTGGACCACCAGCGACCTCCGCTTCACCCGCATCCTGGACCCCCAGCGCGGGGAGGTGAGCGCACACGCCCTGTCCCGGGGCGCGGTCTGTCTGTCTGTCTGTCTGTCTGTCTGTCTGTCTGTCTCTCTCCCCCCCCCCCCATTCTTTCTCTAACACTTTCTCTTTCTCTTTCTATCTCTGTCCCTCTCTCTCTTATCTGAGCTTGGGAAAATACCCAGGAAAATACGCAGACCCTTGTATCTCGCTGTAACAATATAGGACACGGTCTGTAGTCTAAAGGAAGCTGTACACCAACCCAACAAGCCCCTCAAGACTGCCCAGCATCAGGCAGTGTTAGCATTTTGGTGTCTTAGAGAACAGTCATGTGACATCTCTGTGCACAGTGCCTATGGACCCTCCCACAGAGACTCTGTGGCTAGTGGTCCAGAAGCCTGACTTCAGTGAATCAGGTGCTGGACTGTGACACTGCTGTGCTTCTCTTTATTTTGCTTCCTGCAGAAGCAGAAATGAGCCACTTCTCAGGGAAGTTAAAATGAGTTAAAAACACACACACACACACACACACAACGTACTGTGTGCTGGCCAACAATTATTTTATTCCTCTTTTGTGGCTGATAAGGAAACTGATAAGCAGTGAAACTCCATAGATAATAATAATAGTGTTAATATAATAAATTTTTAAAAAACAGCAGCTGTCCATTTCTTTCCTCATAGCAGAGGCATCCGGGAAGCTTTTCTTTCATCACACTGCTAAAACCCCTGAAAAGCACTCATTGTTGTGTAGCGGTTTCCGATTACCGCGATTGTGCTGGGTTAGAAGAAAGGCCTTTACTTCAGCCCTCCTCAGGTAAAACTGGACACCCCAGACACTGCTGCACACCTGATGAAACAGTGAGCCGCAGCTGAGTCGATTGCCAACGGGCCTCAGGTGTGCGCCCCACGTGAGGCTGGTGCTATTCGTGGCTCTTGCCTGCCATCTGGGCTTTGGAAGATCGCAGGAACCTCTGATGGCAGCCAATGAGGACAGGCAGCCATTTTGGCTCCTCCCCTGTCTGATTGTAATTTCAGAAAGTCGCTAGGATTCTCCATGCAGAAGCTTGGCTGGTGGGTCTGTTTGTTTTCAGCACCGGGTCTGAATGACGCTAGCTGAACAGACTGAACCAGAAAATAGGGGACATGAGAAACTGACATTGTGCTCCAAAATGTGAACTGGATTATTGATTCAGAAGTGTGAAGAAGTAAAAAAGAAAATGCTTCTGCCCACTGCTCCCGAGAGTTACTGCTATTCTCCCTGCATAGACCTCCGTCAGATTGAGCAGCTGACATGACTGTCTTTCTGCGTATTGTACTTTAATAGAACACTAATTATTTCAGGAGAATCTGCAGTCCAGCCTCATCAGTCCAGCCTCATCAGGAGCTGTTAGATTGGTGCAGCAAAGATCCTGACAGTAGAGAACAGTACCTGCACCGAAGCTTCGTCATTAATGCTACCTTTGGGGACCGTGCCGCCCCTCCCCTCCCTCAGATCCTCACCTTTAAGGAGATCAGCTGGCAGATGATCCGCATCGAGGCCGACGCCATCCAGAGCGGAGAGCACGAGGTCCTGAGCGCGCCCATCCGCCTCATCACCAACCAGTCCCGGATCCGCATCACCCTGAAGAGACGGGTGAGGACGCGCGCGTGCGGAAACATGCGCACCACGCGGGGTGTCATGTGATCGATGTTTGAGAAGCTCGGTTTCATATTCTGATATTGGTTCATCTATGAAAGGAGTGCTTTAAATCCTGAATAGTTTGCAAGTCTTCTAGGTTGCTGGAAATGCATTGACATCTGTATTGTACTTGTCTTTGTGTTAATTTTTTTGGTCTAAGCTGGCTTTGTTCATGTATTATGTTAATTTCTTGGTTGACTGGTTGATTGGCAGATGAAGGACTGTAACGTGGTGGCCTCTAAGCTGGTTCTGATCCTGGATGACCTGCTCTGGGTTCTGACGGACTCCCAGCTTAAGGCCATGGTCCAGTACGCCAAGTCCCTGAGTGAGGCCATGGAGAGGTCTGCCCAGCAGAGGAAGAGCACCGCCTCTGAGACCTCTGAGGTGAGTCCCTATGAAGCTGTCTGTGACACACGCACACACATACACACACGCACACACGCACGCACACACGCACACACACACGCACACACACACGCACACACATACACACACGCACACACGCACACACGCACGCACACACATACACACACGCACACACGCACACACGCACACACGCACACACATACGCAGCCTCTGAGACCTCTGAGGTGAGACCCTGTAGAGCTGTCTGTGACACACGCACACACGCACACACGCACACACGCACACACACACACACACATACACACACGCACGCGCGCGCACACACACACACACACACACCCCGCTTCTGAGACTTCTGAGCTGAGTCCCTGTAGAGCTGTGTATCTGACGCACACGCACACATGCATACACACACACACACACACACACACACACCACACACACGCTCAGAGGCCTCTGGTGATCTCTGCACACCTGTGAGACACGCTCACTAACAGCTTGCTCACTGCCCCCTCTCTCTGTGTAATCCATACCCACCTACACTGCGTCTCCCACTCACGTCATGGTTTCAGGCCCGTATGGACCCTCCTCTCTCCCTCTGCTTTATTAACAGTGGAAATTCACTTAAATGAGCTCTTCAAATGCTGAACCAGTTATTCCACACTGAACACTCTACAATATGTCCAATAATTATAGACCTTTATTTTTGATATGATGATGATATTTAAAGATGACTCTTCGGAGGTCTGGAGCACATTGCTGTGGTCTGTGGTTGGTCCTCCCTGCCCTGGTTTGAGCCACACTCAGGCCTGTGCAGGGTGACGTGTCCCCAGCTTTGGCTCAGAGAAGGTTTCTGCACCACTGCCCCTGTGTCCCATATTACCCTTCAGCTCGTCTCCCTGCTCTCTGCTGTAATAACTGGGGAGAGTCTGCCCTCTGCTGGACCAACGAAGAGTTGCATACTGGTGCGCAGCAGTGTGTGTTGCATATAGAACTCCATTTCTGGTTCATGGTGGCAACCCTAATGTTAGAACAAAAAGCAGTTGTAATACAAAAATATTACAAAAAGCAGTTGTAGGTTTGAATCCTGACCGAGGCCTTTGTGTGGGGTTTGCATGTTCCCCCCATGCCTGTGAGGGTACTCCGGTTTACTCCCACGGTCCAAAGACATGCAGGTTAGGCTAATTGGAGACCCTAAATTGGCCATAGGTATGAGTGTGTGTGTCCTGCGATAGATTGGCAACCTCTCCAGGGTTTATTCCTGCCTCTTGCCCAATGCATGCTGGGATAGGCTTCAGCCCCCCTCTGACCCTGACCAGGAATAAGCGGGTTAGATAATGGGTGGATGGATGTATGTGTAGAAATACATAGGCATATATTGGAATACCTTTCAAATGTTCCTTTCTCCTCCCTGCAGGGGGCAGTGGCGCCCCCCTCCTCTCAGCAGGTTCGCGCGCAGCAGACGTCCGTGGCGGCCGATCAGAACGCCACCATCGCCAAGCTGTTCACCGCCTACGACGTGCGCGAGACCTCGCACCACCTGCAGATCGCCCACCTGGACCTGCACATCTGCGATGACATCCACGCCAAAGACCGAGGTAGTGTCCCACAATGCACCTCTCACACTGGGGGCAGGAGCTCTTCTCTCCTTGCGCTGGCATAGCGCCGGTCCCATAATGTGGCTGCCCGCTCATTCTGTGATGATGCTGTCATGCAGGGTCAGACTGCCTTCTTGCAATATGCACATCACATAGGGACTAGTCTTCTACACAGGATTTCCTTTTGAAATAAAGCATTAGGCATTTAAAGACCGCTTATCTGGCTAGTGATATTGACTTTTTTTTACCGTAGTAAAAGTCATGGTAACTTAACAAACTAAAAATTCCCTTTTGCCCCTCTTCCCCTCTCTGCAGTAATAAACAAGAGGATCACAGGAGGAGCCATGCAGCTCTCCTTTAGCTTTATAACCATGGACTACTACCCCTTTCACAGAGCAGGTGAGTGCCACACACCACACTGTACCTTTCATAGAACAGGGAAATACCATGCAACATACTATCCCTTCTACAAAACAGATATATATATCACATACCTTACTACACTTTACATAAAACAGGTAAATATCAGACACCCTATAGTACCCTGTTCACAAAGTAAATGCCACACCTCATACTACCTCTTCCAGTAGGATGTAAATGTGGGTGATGATGTGGTCTGTGTGCATGTGCTGCGTTTTGGCGTCGCGGCGCAGAAACGCCTCTCATTCTGACACTGACTAGACTCAGACCGTGACTCTGGTGAGGCCGTGAGCTCACCTGGAGAGGAGGCGCAGAGGGAGGAGCAGGCGGCGGCGGCAGGTCCATTTTCACGTCTTCATGATCCCACAGGCAGCACGCGTACGGGGAGTGGGTGAAGGGGCACAGTGCCCGGGTTAAGCTGGCACAGAGTGCCGTTTGGGCTGGGCACAGAGGCTGACGGTTTGGATGAACGATATGGAGTGTGGGGTTTTAGGGTTGGCACAGGGCACAGTCTGGTGAGGGAGATGAGGTGGAGGGTGTGCGGGAGGTGTTTCAGGAGGGAAATGAAAGCGGTTGAGCATGTGTTTGGCTGTAGCATCATACTCAATCCCTTCTCTCCCCCCCCCTTCTCTCTCCCTCTCTGCTTCCCCCCTCCCTCCCTTCCCCCTCTCTCTCTCTCTCTCTCTCTCTCCCTCCCTTCCCCCCCCCTCTCTCCCTCACTCCCTCCCTCTCTCTCCCTCCCTCTCTCCCTCCTTCCCTCTCTCTCTCTCCCTCCCCTCCCTCCCTCTCTCAGGTGAGAGCTGCCTGCACTGGATGCACTACAGTGAGGCCACTAAGTCGAGGGAGAGCTGGGCCCGCAGCCTGCTGGACGAGTTCAAGTCCAACGTGGAGATGCTGAAGAGCGCAGTGAGAGACCATCAGTCTGGCGGCTCGCCCCCCCAGAGCTCCCCTCAGCACGGTACATACACACGTACACACACACACACACATACACACGTACACACACACACACATACACACACACGCGCGCACACACACGCATACACACGTACACACGCACACACACACACACACACATATACACACACACACGCGCGCGCGCACACACACACATACACACGCATACACACACACACACACACACATATACACACATATACATACACACACATACACACACACACACACACACACACGTACACACGCACACAGACACACGTACACACACATGCACACGTGCACACACACACACACTCATACGCACACAAACACACACACACACGCATGCACGCATACACACACACATACACACACGCGCATACACACACACCACACACACACACACACACGCATACACACACACACACACACACAGACACACGTACACACTCAGACACACTTACACATGCACACACTCGCACAAAATTGTCTAACATTAATGTGTATTATTCATTGTGTGACATGAAAGCTTTTTTTGAATTTTGGATACATAAAATAAAAAATAAAATAAAATCAATTTCTGAAAAGCACAGTGTTGCAGAAAAAGCTCACAGCACTTGCTAGACCTCCAAGGACGTTCTGCCCAGAGACAAGGTTGATTTGTGTTTGATGAACACAGCGGAAGCCCATTAATATATTTGCTAAGAAGTTGCAGTAATAATGACTGTGTAGTGACATCACATCTCCACAGTGATGTAACAGTATTTTCTCCAGTGGTTTTAATGGGTGTGGCTTTGAGATGTGAACATGGTCAAGTGGCCAGTGAGTGAAGAAAGGAAATGTAATTTAAGCTGGGGTTCTCTGTCCCCCAGCCTCTGCGTGTCGTCCCGTAGAGCAGCAGGGTGGAGTAGTGGTTAGGGAACCGGACGGTGGACCTGAGGGTTGTGGGGCCCGGTCGCGGGTTGGGCACTGCTGTTGTTCCCTTGAGCCAGGTACCCTCTCCGGCGTGAGGTTGGGGTGACGCACCTTACCCCCCCCGGCCCCCTCCCGGAGGTGAGCGCTCACCGTCTCCCCCCTGTTCCCTCCTCCTCAACAGGAAAGATCTCCACCACCTCCACCAGCACCTTCTCCACCGCCGCTCCGCCCCCCAAGACCCAGCTCATGTCCAGTTCCATCGTGCTCAGGATGGCCGACTTCAGCATCTACCAGGTACTGCGTGCGGCGGGAACGCGGGACAGTCCCCAGGGTCTGCTTGGCAGGGCAAAGTGCTCACAGTCCAGGCCCTGTGAGATATCATGACTTAGACTTGGCCATCTTGCTCCACCTTTTCCTATCTCTCACTGATTTGGTTGTGTGTGTGTGTGGGTTTGTCCATGTTTGTGGGCGCATGCGTGTACGTGTGTACGTGTGCACGTGTGTGTTTAGGTCTCCACGGCAGAGCAGCGCCGCTCTAGTCCCAAGGCCATGATCTCCTGCAATAAGAAGTCCCTGTACCTGCCCCAGGAGATGCCCGCCATCCACGTGGAGTTCACCGAGTACTACTTCCCCGATGGCAAGGACTACCCCAGTAAGAGACCTCGATGAACGCTAAAGAGCACATGTCTGCCGGTCCCTGTGAGATGTGCTACAACCTTATCACCTCCCCTGAGCTGTCCCTTGTCCTTTAACACTCAGAGGGTTCGACAAAGATGTTGTGCGTGTTGACCAGTTATTTGTGTAATGGTGGTTTTGCTCCCCTCCGCTAACTTGTGTGAAACTGGAATGTCAGCATCCAGGAGTGACGTGTGTAATTCTGTTCAATGTGTAACGGTGTTATTGCTCCCCCCTGCATTGTATCGTCTGGTCTTGTCATATGTGTAACAGTGTTAGTCTTCCCCTGCATTATATTTTCTGATCCTGTCAGATGTGTAACAGTGTTATTCTTCCCTGGTATTGTATCATCTGGTCCTGTCAGATGTGTAACGGTGTTATTCCTCCCCCCGTATTGTATTGTCTGGTCCTGTGAGATGTGTAACATTGTAATTAGTCCCCTGCTTTGCATCATCTGGTCCTGTCAGATGTGTAACGGTGTTATTCCTCCCCCCGTATTGTATTGTCTGGTCCTGTGAGATGTGTAACATTGTAATTAGTCCCCTGCTTTGCATCATCTGGTCCTGTCAGATGTGTAACGGTGTAATTCTTCCCCCTGCAGTACCCTGTCCCAACCTGTACGTGCAGCTGAACGCTCTGCAGCTGGTGATGGACCCCCGCAGTCTGATCTGGCTCAACCAGTTTGTGCTGGACCTGCGGCAGAGCCTGGAGCAGTTCATGGAGCTCTACAAGCTGGACGACTCCCAGAAGCCCGACGATCACGTGGACATCAAGGTGGACGGGCTCATGCTCAAGGTGGGACCCCCCTGACTGCTGCTAGGCTTGGGGATTGGGCATTTAGCATTACATTATGTTATATTACAGTCTGTTACTTGGTATTTAGAAGACGTTTTTATCCAGAGCGAATCCAAAAACTTGTTTGCATTTTTTAAAATAGTGTCCAGCTGGGTATACTAATCAATGCCGGTTTCTCAGTGGCACACCAGCAGTGTCCTACCTGGGAACCAAACCTGCAGCCTTTAGTCTATCTGCTCCTTCTCCATGTGTGTGCACATGTGTCTTAGCTGGTTGTGTGTTTACTTGGTATAGTCATTGACAATGTACGAGTGGTGCTCGGTGAGTTTACTTGTGGAGCTAATTGCATGTGTGTCTGTCTGTGTGTCTGTATGTGCTTGTCTGTATCTGTATGTGTTTGTGTGTGTGTGTGCGTACGCGCTTGTGTGTGTGTTCAGCTGGTGGTGCCCACGGACAAGGAGCTGGCGGGCCCCCCAGACGGGCCGCGCTCCGTGTCCATCCAGACGTCGGAGATGGTGGCCACCAACACGCGCCACCCGGCGGGCTGCACGCGCTCCAGCCTGGAGGCGCTGCTGCAGGACTTCCAGGAGGAGGCGCTGTTCGCCCGCCGCGACGGGCCCGACGCCTTCCCCGTCCTGCACCCGGTCTTCCAGCGCCACGCCCACGAGCAGGACACCCGCCTCCACGACATCTACCGGGGGCTGGTCCCGGCGGCGCTGGCGGGCGACGCCCTGAAGCCCCCCGCGGCGGCCGACCTGTGGGCGCTGCACTTCTCGCAGTTCTGGGTGGACTACGAGGGCACCCGCAGCGGGCGGGGCCGGCCCGTGCCCTGCGTCGACTCCTTCCCCCTGTCGGTGTGGACGTGCCAGCCCGCGCGCCACGCCCGGCACCAGGAGCGCCTGCGGGCGGGCGCGGCCGGGCGGGGAGCGGCGGCCGGGGCGGGGGGCGTCCCGCGCAGCGAATCGGCCGAGGCGGTGGGCCGGCTGCAGAGGAAGAGGCTGCTGAAGGAGTACTACGGCAGCGACCCCCCCGCGGGGCCCAACGGCATCCGCAAGCCCTGCTCGCTGGACGGCCTGACCCCGCCCCCTGCGGCCCCGCCCCCCGCCGGCCCCGCCACGCCCCCGGCCCCCCGCGAGGCGGACGTGCAGGTGCTGGTGCACGTGCAGAAGCACCTGAGCGTGCAGGTGAGCCACCAGCAGTACGTGTTCCTGCTGCGGCTGCAGCAGTCCATCCGGAGGCTGCAGCAGACCCTGCAGGAGGACACCGAGCAGGTGGGGGCGCGGAGGCAGGACCGCGAGCGCGACTGCGACGGCGACCGCGCCCGGCCGTTCGGCGTCTGCGTGGGGGTCCTGCTGAAGAGCGCCGAGGTGGCCCTGCTGCTCCGCCCCGTCCCGCAGGGCGACGCCAGCCCCCTGGGCTCGGACCTGTCCCCCTCCGAGAGCGCTGGCACGCTGGGCGCCGGGGGCGACGGGGCGGGGCCAGCGGGCCCCCCCGGCTCCGCGGACGAGCTGCTGTGCGGGGGCGGGGTCCAGGGTCCCGCCCCACTCCGCCCCTCCCCCTCCATCCCAGACGGGCTCCGCGAGGCCTCTTCGGAGATGTCGGACGGGGAGGAGAGCCAGGGGGCGGGGCCTGGCAGGAGGTCGTCCTCGGAGGAGAAACAGGACTTTGGGGAGGGGGCGCTGGACTCCCTGATCAGTGAAGAGCAGAAAGAGCTTCCCCAGGGGAGGGCGGCAGTGGACCCCCCCATTGACCCTCTTACCAAAGACTTGAGCGACAGCAAAGACAAGCCCTCTGCAGCAAAGATGCCCCAGTCCATGTCCAGGTACAGCTTCTATTCTGCTTATGTAACTTCTTATATAATATATTATAATCTGTGATTGTATTTTAGTCTATGGTTATGTTGCATTCCATTACAGCCTTTTTACTAAAGCTTGTCTTATGTATATCACGTTACAATACAGACTTTTGTTACACCTTGGCCTATTTATTAACATTGCAGTATGCCCGGTTATTATAGTTTCTTAGATTTATATCACATTACCATACAGCCTGGTATACCTAGGCCTATTTATTTCACATTACAGTACCGCCTGTTGTTACAGTTTAGCTATTCACATTGCTTTACAATGCAAACTGTCATTGCGACGTTTATATTGCATAATCATCCAGCCTGTTATTACAGCTTCTGTTCACACTGCTTTGTTACAGATTAGTGAGACACTTTATTATGTGATGATTGCATGTAATTCTCACCTTCTACCAGACTGGATCTATTTCAGAGCCTCATGTACACTGGCAGTAAAACACAGCACACATGCCCTACTCCGTGTGGGAGTCACCAAAGTTAGCTGCAGAAAGTGTGAGGGAGAGAGCACGTGCGTGTGAGCGTGGGTGAGGGTGGAGAGAGAGTGCAGGTGGAGAGAGAGAGTGAAAGTGGGAGAGCAAGTGTAAGAGAGAGCGTGCGTGTGAAAGTGGCCCTGTGCGTTTCACCCCAGGCTGGCCTGTTCTCTCTCTCTTTAAAGGAAAGGAAGTTTATCTCTGGTGTGTGAAACGCTGAGCCCCCCCCCAAACAGCAGGTCCACCTCCCTCTATTCCATTTCCAGCCTGTAAGCACAGCCAAGCCACACGCGTCCCTGCCGCTAGCCGTTAGCCTGTAGTCGTTAGCCGTTAGCTGGACTGTGTCGTGCTGTGGCTTTGTGGGTGTGGTTTTGTGTCGGACAGTGTGTAGGTTTATGGCCAGTATGACTCGTGTTAGCTGAGGCGCTGTGAGGGGCCAAAAGGTTTGAAGACTTCCCCCCCCAAGGATTCACCACTGGAATTCATCTGTTCTACTCGTGTGCATATGCATGCGCACACCTACACACATGCGCATGCACACACCTAAACGCTCCCACACGCACGGTCACCTGACGTCGTCTCTGTCTGTCCCAGTGGACGCCTCCTGAGGGACAGGTCTCAGTCCAGCTTCTCGGTGTCCTATAAGAACCTGAAGAAGAGCCCGTCCCTCCACTCCCTCGACAACATCTCCATCGACAGCTGCCTGCTGGAGGACTGCGATACCTACAGCCTCCTGGAGAGAGGTAGCTCTGAGACACGCCCACACACTCACACACACACGCACACACAGACACACACACAAACGGTGCCACACACAAATTAGGCTAGAATAATTGAATATTTATTTTGTAGTGCCTTCTGGATATTCACCACTAGGTGATGGTAGAGCTCAATTGTTTGTGTAGCAGAAAAATAATGCGATCTTTGAACTTGAGTGAATCGTTGAATAACAATTTGTTGTCATTGCACAAGCATTGTGTGGACATACTTCTCAGGTTATGATGACTTCTCCCCTGCATCTGACAGACTTGAGCGCTTTGCAGATGGGGGCAGGGTGTACTAATTAATGAGAGGACAATCGGTGCTCTGCTACTTAGCTGGGGCTTAGCTGCGAGCTGACATTGCGCTTGGGACGCCGCCGAATGCTAATTAGTTAGCGATGGCGTGGTAAGATAATGATTTCTGCTGCAGATGGCGCTGGGGACGACCTTTCCATGTCCGGATTCAAGGACGTGCAGAGTGACCAAAGCGGAGCGGAGAGCGCCAACGAGGCTTTAGGGCCCAACGCCGACGGAGGCGCGTCGCCTGACACCGTGAGCGCCACCTCCCAGAGCATCGACGAGCCCACCAAGGACCTGGTAACGACCTTTAACCTTTACCCTTTAACATCGTCATACCCTGTAATGCTGTGTAGCAGAGTAATAACTTAATAACGGTTAATGACCTTTACCCTTTATCACAGTTATAACCTGTAATGCTCTGTAGCAGAGTAATAACTGTTAATGACCTTTACCCTTTACCCTTTAACACCGTCACACCATGTAATGCTCTATAGCAGAGTAATAACTGCTGGTAGCCTTCACCTTTTATCACTGTCATAACTGTTATAAACTGTAATATTCTGTAGCAGAGTAATAACTGTTAATATCACATGCTGTAATACTCCATAGCCAAGTAATAACTGTTAATATCACACGCTGTAATGCTCTATAGCAGAGTAATAACTGTTAATAACTGGTAATAACTATCTATACATAAGTACTGCCTATACATCCAGATAGTTTTGCTGAGATTTTATTAGTTTCCTCGATATCTGCCGCTCACCCTGATACATTGGACCTCAACAGACTCATATTTTTGTAGCACTCTATGCATCAAAATTCTACATTTAAAAAACAAGCTCACGTACTTACAAGACAAAATGTGCACCTATATTAACATAAACTAAAAAATCACAGTATTTTTAACAGTCCAAGCACAAACACACAACAATGCAGGCGTGTGTGTGTAACATGCCGTCATGTGACTGATGACGATACGTCCAGGGCATAGTTTTAATTGGCAGATTCTGGGTCTGGTTCGGCAGAACAGGCCCGAGTGGACGTGCAGGGTTTACAGCCGGGTCCCTGTGTCTGTTCCCAGGTGTCGGTGCTGGTTCTGAAGGTCCACTCCGTGTGTGGAGCGCTGGAGGTCCAGGGAGACAGCACCGCCGTGTCGCTGGAGGTTGGTCAGGTGGTGCCTACCCAGCTGGGAAACGTCAGCGTTCGGCAGTACCTCAGCAACCGCAGCCTGGGTGAGAATCCAGTGTGCCTCCCCCTGACACACCCTGTATGAAGCGTACCGCCCAATCAGATACTCTCTCCAGTACAGTACAGTACCTCAGCAAACCCAGCCTGGGTGAGAATCCAGTGTGCCTCCCCCTGACACACCCTGTATGAAGCGTACCGCCCAATCAGATACTCTCTCCACTACAGTACAGTACCTCAGCAACCGCAGCCTGGGTGAGAATCCAGTGTGCCTCCCCCTAACACACCCTGTATGAAGCGTACCGCCCAATCAGATACTCTCTCCACTACAGTACAGTACCTCAGCAGCCGCAGCCTGGGTGAGATTCCAGTGTGCCTCCCCCTGACACACCCTGTATGAAGCGTACCGCCCAATCAGATACTCTCTCCACTACAGTACAGTACCTCAGCAACCGCAGCCTGGGTGAGAATCCAGTGTGCCTCCCCCTAACACACCCTGTATGAAGCGTACCGCCCAATCAGATACTCTCTCCACTACAGTACAGTACCTCAGCAGCCGCAGCCTGGGTGAGAATCCAGTGTGCCTCCCCCTGACACACCCTGTATGAAGCGTACCGCCCAATCAGATACTCTCTCCACTACAGTACAGTACCTCAGCAAACCCAGCCTGGGTGAGATTCCAGTGTGCCTCCCCCTGACACACCCTGTATGAAGTGTACCGCCCAATCAGATACTCTCTCCAGTACAGTACAGTACCGCAGCAGCCGCAGCCTGGGTGAGAATCCAGTGTGCCTCCCCCTAACACACCCTGTATGAAGCGTACCGCCCAATCAGATACTCTCTCCAGTACAGTACAGTACCGCAGCAGCCGCAGCCTGGGTGAGATTCCAGTGTGCCACCCCCTGACACACCCTGTATGAAACGTCAGAGTCCGTGCGGAGTTGCTCTGTCCAGTAGCTACGCGCAGGCTATCGTTTTCCCATCAGCAGAGATCACAGAGTAAACGAGCGATCTTTGAGGAATGAGGACGGGCGGCGGCTCAGGCGCGGGTGTGTTAATATCGCGAGCGCGCGCGTAATTTCCCCCCTGCTCGACGCTGCCAGAGCGGCCATATTAGCCCTAATGGAGCGTGCTGCTCTTCTGTCAGCCTCATTAGACACGGAGACCCGTCTCTCCGCTTTCCTTCCAGGACCCATTTCACAGGCCAGTGGGGACCGCAAATTCAGGAGTCTGAAAGATTGCAGAGCCCCTTCCCCTCTCCTCCCCACCCCTCCTTCCTCCCTCTCCCCTCTCTCCCCCTCTATCCCCTCCCCCGCCCCCCCCCGCCCCGCTTTCCGAGCGCAATTTAATTAACAGCAGGCCCCAGTGTTCTGGGGACATCTATCAGGCGCCTTCGTTTGCCAGCGCTTTCTGATTAAATTCGGCCACAGGCGGAGCCCAGATTGCGTTCGGAACATGAAAGGAGTAATTAGCCAATCTGGTGTGAATTTGTACTTTTGACTCGGGAATAAGACGTGCCCCCCCCCCCCACCCCCCACCCCCACATCGGATGCGGCTGGGACGCGGCGTCGGCTGGTAAAAGAGCAGGAGCGTGCGGAAGGGTGCGAGGCGGGCAGCGGGGCATTATGGGGCCCCGGGGGCCTCTGCTCTGAAGGCCCCGGGAGGTTGGGGTCCCCCTGCCTCAGCACACGCGGTCCTCAGTCTGACGCTGAAGAAGCAGGATCACTGTCCGCGCAGTTAGCCACGCAGCGCAGCGTAGGCTGTGGAGAGCGACTGTGTAGGCGGGAGGTACTGAAGTGTGCTGGACTCCTGGGACAGATGAGCCCGTTGCTCGCGCGTTAAGTGCGTAAAGTTTTACCGTTTTTGCTTGGCCCAGGCAGTCTTTTGTGTGTGTGATGAAAGACATTTTGGATACGGGCGTTCTTGACAACCTGCTGGCTTCACTATGGCAGGTATATACGGTGTTTTCTATAACTTTAATACTTTACTTCAGCGAGGTCGGTTTTATTAAGTGTGCAAAACGAGCACTGCGTAAAATCTGAAAATGGTTTTTGTGTAAAATGGGCAGTAAACTCCTTATTGATCTGAGTAAAAAACAAATCTAAGAGCCAATACTTCTGCCCACTCAGACCTGGAGGTGAGTCTGAAGAACATTCATGAGCGTGCCGAGAATCTGCAGCTTCTCTGTGCTGTCCGGTTGTGTTGTGTGCTGTAGAAATGTATCTGTGGTCAGCGGTATAAGAACAGCTCAACTGGAGCCTCCCGCCCCACTGGTCATGTGACCAGTCCACGGGCCTGACTTTTAGCTTCATCTCTCATCCAGTGATGCTGTGGAGCATGTGTCTGAGTCCTCAGTCATATCCTGGTATTATAATATGCTAGTTGATTCAGAGCTGTGGTTGCCGCCGTTATTCGCACTCACCTTCCTCTCCGTCCCCCAGGCGCCGCCCCCGGCGTGAGCGCGGTGGACAGGAAGTCGCGTCCGGAGGTGCAGGTGCGGCTGGAGAGCGGGCCCCGGGCGGCGGCTCGCTCCCCGCTGGCGGCGCACAGCGGCTTCCTGCAGTGCCAGCTGCAGGGCTTCCGCTCCGACTTCCTCATGTCCTCCCTGCGCAACCTGGGCCACTTCCTGCAGGACGACTCCGCCTCCCACATCCTGCCCATGAAGATCGACGTCAGCGACATGCACGTCAACCTGAAGGCGAGGACGCGCGTGCAAGCCCTAACGCCTAGGCGTGTCGTTTCACACACTGTTCCGCAGCATGTTTGGCCACTGTGAGCACTGACCCCGCCCCCTGCTTCCGCCCTATAGGACGATGCTCCCCGTGACAACCCTTCGGATCCGGAGCCGACGCCCATCACCCTGCACATCGATAACTTGGTAATCTACCGACAGGATGATGGGTCCTTCTCTATAGGAGGTGAGCCCCCCCTCCCCAATTGCACAGATTACCTCATTCATCAGGGAGTGTCCCCCTGTCCCCCTTTCCCCTGTTTGGCCTGTCTGACCTTTCGCTCTGGTCTTCTCTCTCTTTTTGGGCAGTGGCCCAAACTCCTGCAGCAGTGCCTGACAATCAGGTGGAGAAGGACAAGGCGAACTTGGCTCCTGACGTCCCCAGGGTGGCTCCGGACGCCCCCCGGGGGGTGAGCTGCGCGTCGCAGACGACGCAGACCACCCCACAGCCGCTTACCAGCCACGCCCCATCCCCCAAAGAGAAGGTTAGCCCAAATTAGCCGGACCCCTCCAGTCCTGCAGCTCTCTTACCTGTAGTTTCATCATCCCACTCTCTCCACCTTAAACTGTGCAGGCACTCGCATGCCATCAGCGATCACTTCGCCAGGGACTGCCCCGTTACAGGCGGAGAGTTTTAATTGGCCATGAGTAATAGAGCCCACCTATAATCTGTGGGAGGCCTCATCAATCTTCTATTTATCAATTATGGCGTAATTCATAATTAACTCTGCTTGCGGAGAATCTGTTCTTCTTGCAGTTACACATTGCCGTGAAAATTGGACCATGTGATGCTGTGTCTGGAGATTAGTTGTTGATTGTATTGCAAGAAGAGGTGCAACGGAAAGTTAACTGCATCTTTAATGCAAAAATAATTGCAATTCATTTAATCTCTCTTAATAACATCAAAAGCTACAATGCCCGCATCGGGTGCAATTAATGTACAGCAAATCCAACGGCACATAATGATGTCAACTATTCTGTAAACGAAGGCTCTTACTGTCAAAAGTGATCTTGTTTCATCTCGCGCACCGCGAGCGCTTGATTGCTTATGTGTTTGGAGTCTGTGCATATAATAAAATCGACCAATCGCTTTGTCACATAATCTGGTCAGGCACTGGCTGACATCATCTCTTTCATACACACACGAGTCGCTGACTGTTTCCCTTCGGTCTCCCTGTGCCTGCTGCAGCTGCTTGTGGAGGAGAACGAGTGTCTGAAACTGGAGCTCTCCAGAGCCAAGATGGCGCTGGCGGAGGCCCAGATGGAGAAGGACTCGCTGGTGCACCGAATGAAGAGCCTGAAACTGACCCCCGGGGGCAGCAACTGAACGCCAGGAGGCTGTAATCTGAGCACCGGGGGCGGCTAAAAGTGATGAGCCAGGCCGGTCTCCTCATCTGGACGCCGCAGTCCAGGGAGACCAGGAGCCCTGGAGCAAACTGAGAAACTGAGAATCCGCTGCAGTCTTGCCCTGGTGCAGCTCTTATTCTTTTACAACATGGGCTCTCTGAAACAGGACCTGTCTACAGCGGCAGTGACATGTTTCATTGAGTCATACATTCACTTATTCATACATAAATACATACATACATACACATACACAACCACACACCCTTTTTCAGTTTGAATACATCTGTGTGCTGCTGCTGCCTAGTGGTGTGGAAGGTGCAGGATTTGCACCCGGGACCCTTGGGGAGGGAAGGAGGGAGGGCGGGGGGCAGCGGGAGGGTTGGGGGGTTGGGGGGTTGGGGGGTTGGGGGGTGGACAGTGAATGTCTTAATTTCTTACGGCAGACTATTTGCACTGTACTATACATCATGTATTTAATACATTTTTTAAAAAATTATTTAGCTCTTAACAAATTGTGCATCACGTGTGAGCGAATGTGTATGCGCACTGCTCGTGTGCGGGAATGTTCTGGAATGTGTTGGAGTTCTGGAATTTGGAGTGCTAGGTTTTAGGCAGTGTATTTGAGTTTATGTTGAATCCCATGTACTCGTAACAGATAATTACTTTCAGTCTAATTCTACCATATTTGATTCATTTGCTTAAGATAAAACACAGGATGGGATTCATTTCATTGTACAATAGACCCGGACTTCAGTCTGTTTAGTTACCTGTGTTCATTTGTACGTGAAGATTTCCCACAATTCCGTCACCCTGCGCTGTCTGTTATTTTTCTAAGTGTACATAGACATAGATTTTTCAGTGCAGCACATTTTTACCTGAGCTGCTGTAAATACAACCACAAAAAAAATCCCTCCACTGAGGAGAGGGAATACTGCAGTGTGCTATAAGTCCTCCAATGAGGAGAGAGATCACTGGCATCTGCTTCCAGTGCTTCAATGAAGGGAGAGAACTCTAGCGTCTCCACATTTATATATTTTTGGAACTACATACATTCAAAATAATTTTTCACAGAGTGAAGTGGTGCGCATGTGTCCTGCCACTCCATGCTTTGTGTCTATATGTGGGACATAGTTTATAATGTACACACTTCACCTATGGAAATGCACACAGGAAGTCCTTTTTTTAAACAATGGTAAATCAGTGAAGTAGTTGTTTTGGTTACGGATCTTAATTTCGAAAGTCTCAAACGCTAACACAAACCGGCTTTATGATCGCTGTTCCCTGTGACTGAAGAATGTAACTTCTGCCATTCTGATGCTCCCGGGTGGGCACGTAATTTGACAGGGCACTACACATATCCCTGGTATGACCAGACTGCGTGTTCAGTTGATCTCCCTGTCACAGAAGGAGCCTGTTCCGTAGATCACTCTAGTGTAGTATAGGTACTGTTTACAGGAACTCCCCATTAGAAGAGGAGACAATTCAGCAGATCACTCGAGATTAGCAGGACACCATTGAGTACATCACCCTGGCACAACAGACTATTTTCAGCACATAACCCTAGTCTAGCAGGAGGCTGTTCAGTGGATCACCCTAGTTTAACGTTCAACTTTGTGTTCAGTAGATCAGACCGGTGTAACGG
Source organism: Anguilla anguilla (assembly GCF_013347855.1). NCBI lineage: Eukaryota > Metazoa > Chordata > Actinopteri > Anguilliformes > Anguillidae > Anguilla > Anguilla anguilla. Next base: position 9,425,986 of record NC_049207.1, read on the forward strand.
GACACTGTTCAGTGGATCAGTCTGGCATAGCAGGACTGTTCAGTAGAAGATCACTAGGGTGCAGCACGACGCTAGGCTAAACAGAGGCTCACCCCTGGTACCGCAGAACACCGTGCTCAGCTGAAGCTGTTCAGTTATGCAGTATTATCTACTCAGTCTGTGAATTTATGAAGAGAAGTTCCACATCTCAACTGGTGCTTACTTGTGTACGTACACTAACGTCAAACTGGCAACGGAGGATCTGTTTCTGATCTTATCCCTTAGCACTTCATGGCTCGTGAGCTGCTCGATGTGACACAAACGCGCACGTCCAGCGCTCGACCTGAGCAAGCCATCTCCAGGTGTGACTGATTGTTTGGCCTGCCTGGCTGGCAGACGTCTGCCTGAAAGCTGTGAAACTGATGCATAGCCCAGCTGTGTGTCGGTTTGGTATACATGCGTGGGAGTCGGTGATTAATATCTGTGGATGCGCCTGGGCGTGACAGCTGTTCGCGGGCTTCTACAGCACTGAACTGAGGGGGTCTGTGATTGATGGCCTTTTTAATCTATGGGGTTCAGCCTGAATTGATAGCTTGGTGCTGTTGATAGTTCAGGGTTTCACACCACAAAGCCAGTTTACACTGTGTCCACAAAGGTGACCCCTTTTCCCAGTTTTTTTTTTCTCTTTAGTTTTCTCTCAAATATTGAAGGTTACCCTGGTTCCATTTGGAGCCCTCCCCAAAGCCCAAGTGCCTCTGTATTGCCCCAGTAGGGGGGCGTGAGCCAATGTCTCCATTTCCCCTTTAAGTCCAACTGAATGTCCAGCTCAGATCTACCAAACCTGACTGGAAATAGTAGGGAAGGGGAAAAAAACACTTGATTGTACAAAGACACCTGGGTAATTTGCCCTGTCCCCTGATTGATTGTCTACCCTGAAATCTGACCCCTCCATTGGTTCTCTGGATCACTCACCTGTAATTTCCCCCTTCTGTTGGTCATTACCTGTAAGCCCCGCCTCATTTTGTCTGAGTTCCACATCCCACTCCCTGAGCTCCTCCCCCTTTTCATCGAGTTGTTTTGTCTTCTCTGAACCGTTGGGTGTTAATCCTGTAATATGATGTAATATTTCTGTTAAAGCTGCTGAAAAATACTGTACAATAAAAGGGTATTGAATAATACTGCCTGTTTATTAATTTTTTATCAAAATGTAGTTCCAAGCTTGTTCCTTGTCCACCTCAGAGTTTTAAACTGGCAATACATGCAGGACATTTATGTTTATATCGGTGGAGCGTCTGCTTAGTGTTGATCTCTCCCATCTTGCCCCTTGTCTCTCAGCTCACTGCATATATCATTCAGATTCTATAGAATACAGTATGCTATGTACTGGCACTGGGCCGTCCATTGATGGAACTTCCAAACTGTACGAGTGTAGAAATGTGTAAGGTTGCTGCAACAACATAACTGAATGACATGATGCTCCACACCTCATATCATGGACATAAATTAGAAACTTATTTTTGCCTTCAGCTTGTCTGGTCTCCTACTTTGTCCTATTATGTTTATTACCACCGTTCAATGAACTAGTTGAATTGTATTTTATTTACTTTGTTTCCCTGTTTGCCCACACATATTTGGTAATATCACATTTACTCTGGATTCTTAAAAGATGCCAATTTGTGTTACCTTTACAATTTCAGACTTTGACTGAAATTATAATTAAATCAATGCACATGAATGTCTTGATCTGTAATGATAAGTTCCATGTTTACCCATTTTAGAAAGGTCACAGACATGGAAAGGCAATTATGCTGCATATTCTCTAATAGTGCATATTCAATTAATAGCGTTATAGATTTTGGATAAGCACTTAATTTTAGCCGCACCTTTTGGGATATAACGCTTCTATAAATGCGGTAAAAAAAATGCCGTTCAGCGTTAGGCTTTGATGCCAAGCCATCAAAACCTTAATTCTGTTATAAGTAATTTGGTAAAGCGCCAATGATGCCACAGTGACATCTATGGTCACGCAGAAACACTGCACCTCCATATCCGGGTTCACTCGGTCTCAATCTCGTTAAGGCCAAAGATGGAAATGTCTCACCCTTCCTTGCATGTTCTGCAGCGTCATAGTTCACGAGTCACCCGCATTGTATGATCCCTCGCCACAAGTACGGTTTCCTGGCAGGATCTGCTTTTGTATAGCTTCCGGAAGTGAGAAATGTGCTACTCTTGCACACTTCTGAAATGGCCAAAGTATAATCGATCTTCATGAATAAAGTCGAACTTTCAGCCGTTTGTTCCCTGCGCTGAACCGCCTGCCTGCTGTGAATGGAGCGTTGCCATAGGTGTACTGATATGTAAAACTCCCTGGGAAGTTCCAGTGCATCTTCACAGCTACTTGATTCCCGTCTAAATTGAGTTTATTCACTCTGTTAATCAGAGAGGTCAATCAAATCTAATGATTTGGTTACTTCCCTTTTTCTAGGAAAAAAAAAGGATATATGTCACAACTGTAGGTGACAACCACCGGCTCCACTTTGTGGTAATCACCTGGATTAAATATGCCCCATAAACAACAGCCTACTCCAAGTCAAAGGTTGAAGAAGCCCACACAAACCCCTCAAACGGGGTTTCCCCTGTATAAAACAAATCGCACTCTATCTTGAGCTGTCAAGCTCTACATAAATCAACACGCGCTCTTCCTGAAAGTGTCAGCTCCTATAAATCCACACACACTACACCTAATCTTATAGCTCATAAATAAACGCCGCGTGGCAGAACCACGGAAAACATGCCTGAATCTGTCTGCTCATTCATTTTACTTCGTTATTCAAAATGAGTAATATTTACATTGCAAAGTGCCACAGTTTAGATGGGACTTGCGTGGATTCACCAAACACTGATGGCACAAGTCCAATTCATTTGATGCCATTTCTTCAAAGACATGACACGCATGTAGCCCCACTTCTACAGTCTGATGAAAAAAAGGCACTGGAAGTTCTGCTCCATTTTCACAACGTATAAAGTAGTCGAAATAATCTAAGTAAATGCACGCATGTATCCATGATATATATAATGAGTCATCTAATTAACCCATTAATACATTTGCAAATACGCTAAATAACGAAACAAACGTAAAAACGTATTTTTTTTATATTTTATGTTTTTGTTTTTTAAGCATCACAATTATTTAATTTCCAGTGCTAAGAATAGGTTTCGCCTCTTGCTGGAGCTACAGCACCGTTTGTATCCACGCCCATGCTGAGTAGCTTGTGCTTTCCACAACCGTGCGGGCGGAAGCTGCTGCGCGTGTCGCTGTGGAAAGGGAAAGTGTAGGAGAGCGGAGCTTCGACTCGAAACCTCGCAAGCAGCAGCCCCAGCACACAGGCACAGTACGCGTGGAAAGGAGAGTGTATATCTGTGTATGCGCGTGTGTGTGCGTGTGAGAGAGAGGTGTGGGTGACAGTCCCATAGAACAGCGTTTCCAGGCAACCGGCCCGACAGTCGGCTCGCGCTCCTTCAAGTCGAACTGCACAACACCGTGCGAAATCCGCTATTTAGCCTACAGTGTACTATTCCTCTACTTCGTTCCACTGTAGACGAGCGGGGATTCGTCCACATCCAAGCTTGCTTTGCAGAGCACCCCCGGTGGTGCTTTGCGTGCTGGAGGGGAGTGTCGTTTTGCAGAATATGCAGTAAAAATGAAATTATTTTCGGTACAATGAGACAGTAAGGGGGTACCTCGCTCTTCCCGTGGCTCTACCCAACGGGGTTGGATCTATATATTTTTTTCCCTTCGTTAGGATGGGGAAGGAGCAAGAGCTACTGGAAGCGGCCCGGACTGGGAACGTAATCTTAGTGGAAAAATTACTAAGCGGTAAAAAAGGATTACTGGGCACGTCATCTGGATCCATACCGCTACCGAGTTTGCTGAGGTATGTAAACACACTTTTGTATTACTCTACCCTCACTTGTATGATACAACGGAATGAGGCTCGACAGAAAACCTGGGTTTTTATTGTCAACTGCTTTACGCGTGAATGATGCAGTAAGGTGAACTGCTCCAGAATCAATGCGGTTTTGAGTAATCAGCGGTTTAAATACCTAAATGCATTGGCTACATTGAATTTAGGTATAGCATACCTATGGAGGTTATGGTGATCTACTGCGCCGGGTGAGGGTTGGCGGGGTGCTTGTGTTTAACTGTTTTTGGTAACCTAGTGTTTAATTCGTCAGGACTCTGGAGTGCACTCATGTAACTTGAGATTTGTTTGCATTTTTTCTAATTCTGCTATTATACATTGATCTCTCAAATTGAATACTTGGGTCTAACTGTGGATTGCTTTATTGTTGATATGGAAGAGTGACTATGGTTATTTTAAAGGCTTAGAGGGTGGGGTTGTGCTTCGGACTATCATATGAATAGAGTATAAATTGACAAAATAACAGTGTCAGTGCAGCTGTCCAATGTGTGCAATTAGCTTGTGCACATCATACACAAAGGATAATGGCATAGCCCAATAGAACAGCGTGTTTCTTTCAAAACAGAGGAAATCTCTCTCTCTCTCTCTCTCTCTCTCTCTCTCTCTCTCTCTCTCTCTCTCTCTCTCTCTCTCTCTCTCTCTCTCTCTCTCTCTCTCCCTCTCTCTCTCTCTCTCTCTCTCTCTCTCTCTCCCTCTCTCACCCACACACACAAACACACACACACACTCACACATCCCCCTTCTTTCTCTCTCTCTTGCACTGTCGCTCTCTAAACTTTAGCCCTGGAGGAGTGATCAGGTTAGCCACTGGTACCCCCCCCCCCCCCCCCCCCCCCCCACCGGCGTACAAAAGGAACACGTCTCTGGCCAGTAACGGCCCAGCCGGGTATACTGTCTTAAGTCTTGCAGCATGCACCGAGGAGATCACCGATAGGACCGCTTCCCCGAACACATCTGCCCTCACGGCTACAGTCTGCAGCAGGGCAAGGATGTGCGCTTTGGGAGCTGAGAAAGGGACGGGGGGGAGGGGGAGCTGGGGAGAGACATGCCTGCCTGCCTGCCTGCTTGCGTGTACTGGGGGGGCCCGTGTGGGAGGGCGGTGGAGGTAGCTACAGCCTGCCAGCTTCTTTCATCGGTGCGTGCGCGCGCGACGGCGTCGGGCACGGCGTGTCACGTTCTGCCGCTTCAGCCCGTACTGGAAACGGCTGGTCTGTGATTGTGGCTTGATGGCGAGTGGCAGGTTGACCGCAGGTAATGTGGTGGTCGTCACCTTTGTGGATGCACAGGTGAACAGGATTGACCTTCCAGCAGACGGGTAGCCTAGCAGGTGCCATTGTGGATACACTTAGCGCTCAGTGCAGGGGGTTTTCAACCTTTTCTGATCCTGGGACACCCACCCAGGCTCAGGGGCATCCAGGGGACCCCATCATCGGCTAAAAGGGCTTTTATTTTGAAATGTTTTCTGAAATCTATAGTCATTGCATGTCGAGTCTGGCCAGGGGCCCCCTACAGTACCTGCAAGAACCCCTCAGGGGTCTGGGGACCCCCCTTGTTGAAAACCCTGGGCTTACTGTAATCACCCCATGTTCTTTTCTTTTTTTTAGCACATTCCAAGTTCTTTTTCTCACTGCTAATGTGTGCATACACTGTGTTGCTATTATTTTGGAAAGCAGCTGAGATCTTTGTTCTTTAGTGGTGTGCATCCAAGAGTGAATCAAAGGCAGATTGTAAACTTACAGCGAAAATAGCTCCGGTGTGCGGATGTGTGGAATTTGTAGTTGAGGGTATATTGACAATGACTAATGAGAGATTCAATCGGTGCTCTTTTGTAATTTGAACACAGAGACTTTAAAAATCCAGTCGCTATCATTCCTGTGTCACGGTATCATCAGGCCCTATCGCAGGCCTGAAGAGTGGGGGAGCTAATGTCAACATTGCAAAGAGATGAGCCTTCACTTCAGGTATTTAGCGAGATGCCCTTATCAAGAGTGACTTGCGGTGCTTATGCGCTTTAAAAACGCTCCATCATGCAGCTGGATGTTTACTGCAGCCGCTCAGGCTGAGCACCTCACTGAAGACTACAGCAGCAAAGTCTCACCTCAGAATCAAGCCTTCAGGCCACTTCCGTGACCACTACCCTACACCTCTACCCCACATCCCTTCTGATGTGCGACTGATCTTCAAAGGGGTAGGGGCGGTAGGGGGTGGAGGTGACAGTGAGGAGGGGGTTTAACTTTATTAGTAATGTGCGGACAGTAGTTGGCGGTTCTTTCCGTGCGGTGGACGCCCTGGTTTCGATTCGGCCTTCAGTTAGACGGCCGCGACTCCAGTGCGGAGCTGTGACATCAGAACCCGTCGGCCTCTTTGATCCAGTTAGGAGAGAGAACACAGACGCCGTGTCCCGTCCCAAACGAACTGGGGGGGTTGAGACAGAGCACTGAGGCCTGGTTCTTTGGAGAGGTGCGGTGTGTCAGGGTCTGTTTAAATTGGCACCGAGCGACAGAGGCAGTCTTTGTAGTGTTTATTTTCGAATGTGCTTTCGGTGCTTGTGTTGGACCTTCCAGCAGCCCAGCGTGAGCTCTCTGCAACTCGAGGCTGTAGCTTCCCCTCGCAGATGTGTTTGTGTTATTGTGTGTGCGCTGTTTTTGTATGTTTGTGCGTACGTGGGTGCGCACGACGTCTGTGTACCTGAGTGATTTCTAGTCTCTGCTTGGGTGTGCGGAAAGCAAGCCTGACTGCATCGTGTGCATTTATCTTGTGTTTGTAGTCACTTTGTTGTGTAACTGCAGTCTTTGTGTCCTGTGCCTTGTAGCTTTGTGTGTTGGAACCATTTCTCAGGCAGGGTTCTGCTTTGATGTGATGTGCACTAGTGAGCTTCCTTTTTTGTGTAGAATGTCTGGATAAATTAGTTTGGAAGGCTAATCTGTAAACTAATTACATTCTTGATAAGACCAATTCTCACACTGACTTATTTTCTTATTTTTAGTGCCTAACAAGCAAGAACAGAACCAACATCTTAATTGCTTGTATTTGTTTTGTAAGTCGTAGCAGTCATGCCCTAAATGTTTCTGTTTGGACTGGACCTTCTGTGGACTGAATATTATTCATAGGAAATTATTGGATGTCTGTTATGCGATTTTTATATTTCTAATTAGAGCTGAATAATTCCTTAACTGTGTCAATAGATAAATGGTGATTTAAGTCTTTTCTTTGAGTCTTTGTTTGTGTGTGTGTGTGTGTGTGTGTGCACTTTTTCCTGTAGTTCTGATTGAGCATGGTAATGATCATTCCTGTTAAACAAACCCCTGCCATGCTTGGAATGATCTAAAGTGTGGGCTAAGGGGGGGGGGGGGGTGCACTATCAAAACATCAGTACCGATCGTCCGTTGACAGCCCAGGATTCAAATTAATATCTTCCTGGTCGTAAATGCTTCAAAGCTTTGCCAGCCGTGCCAGTACCCCACGCACCCAGTACGAGGATCAATCACCTGACTCAACCCCCGTGTGTCTCCTACCAGGAGATCGGTCACTCCGTGCCAGGACCTAATCGCCCTCCCACCCCCCCCAGCTGTCGTCTGATCGATGACAGTGTCCAGGGCGGTGCCATCGGGCCGTCAGGGATGTGATTAAGCGCTCGCGCGGCGAACCCGGTCCGACGGGGCCCGCGATCGAACCCCTGCACTCTGCTTACAGCCCCATTAGGGCCGCGTCCAAAATCCGGAGCGCCGCCTGCCAAGTTTCAGAGCCGGAGTCGAGGCCGGGCGCCCGACGGCGCTGCAGGAATAACGCCAGGGAGTGTGAGGGGCGCTGAGCGCGATTCTGAGCAATCCTCATATTCAAACGCAGGAGGAGACGAGCGTGAAATTCTGCACACAAATTACAGGAGCGCCCTCCCTCCCTTGTTCTGACTGTCCTTCACATTACTCAACAATCACCGGAACTAAGTGTTTTGTTGTCTCGACGTTGTGTGAGCGTTCGTTCGGTGTTAAGTCAGTGCTGATGGAATATTAACCCTGTGCTACCTCAGCGTTAGCGGAGAATGCAGAATGTGTTGGATGTGTGCCAGTGTGTGTTGAGTGAATGACAGAATATGTGTTGAATTGATGACAGAAACAGTGAAAGTGTGTGTGTGTGAGAGAGAAAGAGAGAGCGAGAGGGGAATCATAGTATAGATTGCGTGAATTTCAAACTATTTAAAACTCAAGATTAGGTCAAAGGTAATTGTATGTGTGATACTGATACAAATTCATGCACCTGCCAGTTCGAGAGAGAGAGAGAGAGAGAGGCTATGGCTCTTTAGAATAATAAAAAACCAAATAATCCAAAACAAACAAAAAAAACTTCTAAATTAAATACAAGGGATAAAAATATTATGCCATGACCAAAACGTAAACAACAGAAAAATGTAAGCCCGAGCGCTTTTAATTTGAAAACATTCACCGAACGCAAACAAGCTCAGCCCTCATATACGTGGGTGTGTTGCTGCGTGCATGTTCGTGTGCCCGTCTGTGTTTCGGAGAGAGAGGAGGGAACGGTGTAACTCCTCTCTGCCTCCTCCTCTTCTCGTCTCTCCTTTTTCCGCGCGGCGGTATCGCTCCAGCGGTGCTCCGTGGCGGTGGCGAATCTTTCCGGCAGATGTCCCGTTATTCAGCGCGGCCCTGCCCCCCTCCCTCCCTCCCGCTCCATCTGGCACGCGGCTCTGACGGGGGATTGTCTGAGCCCAGACGGGGTCTTTATTCCGGGAGCACCTGATAGAATTCCAACAGGAAGCAGGAGGGGTTTTGGGGGAGAGGGGTTTTCGTTTGAGGGGCGGGGGGGGGGAGACAGTCAACCCTTTCTCTCCCAGTCGTCTTTCAGTTTTTGTGTTCGGTCGATTTGAATGCTCGCTATTAGCGAAGTATTCATGTGCTAAAGTCTGCTTGTTTCGTGTGAACCGTGTTTTTCGGTTTGCAGTCACAAACAAAGCCATGTGCAAAATTGAGCCAGTAAGATCTGTGAGATGCTGCCTTGACTTCTGTGTTCTCAGCTGCAGTTTGCTTTATATTGGCTTCAGGCTGTTGAGCAGCACAGTTTCCCAGTGTGATTATAGCCTTGATGAGGGACTTGGAATAGGGTTTGGGGGGGTGTTTCAAGTCTAAGTCTTAGCAGCAGGAAGTAGTCTCTGGGATTTGGGGGGAGTTGTGCACCTGCTGGCTCAGTCTGTGCCAGTAGAGCTTCAGACCCAAGAATGATATACACAATTCCCTATTAATTATCACTTCCCTCTCTCCCAGTTTAGGTACATATCTGTTCTCTCTCCCAGTTTAGGTACATATCTGTTCTCTCTCCCAGTTCAGGTACATATCTGTTCTCTCTCTCCCAGTTTAGGTACATATCTGTTCTCTCTCTCCCAGTTTAGGTACATATCTGTTCTCTCTCTTCCAGTTTAGGTACATATCTGTTCCTTCTCTCCCAGTTGAAGAACATATCTGTTCTCTCTCTCCCAGTTTAAGTACAAAACTACAGGCGTATCAGTACAGCAATTGCTGTAAGGTCTGATATTTATGTTTAATCAGTATTTTGAGAACAGACCTGCTTGTCATCCCATTGAGTGACCACTGCAAGGTTGCTTTGACAAGGTTCTGGGTGGGGTCTGTAGACTGCAGCTTTCTCCTGGTGGGGGCAATAGGGGTGCCTGGCACAGTTCCGTTTCAGGAAAACAAACAAACAGCCAGTCAGTGAATCTGGCTGCGAGGTCATGTGACGCAAAGAGCAGAAATGCACAGACTAAGCTCAGTCTGATCTGCGGGGTATTCTGCCTCTTATCCCCGCTTCCCTTCCTGCTTCCTGTGTTTCGCACCGGCTTAGCACTGAGCAGCTGTCACATCACTATGTGAACCTTATGACCAGTTATAAATGGTCTATTATTCAGTTTATATATTTAAAAAAACACATCTCAGTACCACTCGCAGTTCTCGTGTGAATACATACATTTATACATACATGGCTATATGCATAGCTACATACAGTATGTACAGTACTCTTTGTCTGATGGGAAGAATGGAGTGAACAGGGCTTATTAGCCTGGAGAATGGCTAGTCAGCTGACACGATGACACAGCAAACGGTGATGCGGCTTCCCCAGGCCTTCCTCCGTGGGAGTCCGTTTATGGAGGAGCGTGCTCCTGAGCTGTCATAGCGAAGCTATGATGCACGACTGCGAGAGAGCTGATGTAGGAGCTGCAGCACGGTGGCTGGGTTATGATGTCTCTTTAATTGGTCCGCTAATTGATTTCCCATTTGTATATTTCTTGTTTCTGGGCAAGCCTGAGTGCGGAGCTGGAGAACAGGAAGTGAATTACCCGGACCGATCTGACTGATGGCCTCTAATGGAGATTGATAAGAGCTCACGGTGATGCTTTCTGCACCGTGACACACTGTTAGGCCACCAGGCTCAGACTGCACTCACTCACACACACACACACACTCACACACACTCGCTCTCTCTCTCACACACACACACACACACACACACACTCTCGCTCTCTCTCACGCACACACACACTCCCACTCACACAGACACACACACACTCTCGCTTTCTCACACACACACACGCACACACACTCACACACAGACACACACGCACACTCTCACACACACATTCTCGCTCTCTCTCTCTCTCGCTCACACACACGTACACACACTCTCACACACACGCTCTCGCTCTCTTTCTCACACACACATACACACACACACACGTATACACACTCACACACACAATCTCGCTCTCTCGCACACACACGCACAGACATGCACACACTGCTGGGAACTGAAGCCAGTTTCTCTCTGCCACAAAACCATCAGTGCTGAGAAATTTTAGAAGAATTAGAAGAAATTAACTCTTGACTCACTTGTTTTCCCAGTAAGTGTTTCAATTTGACCGCTGTTTCCTGGACTTTTACATTTTGTCAGTGTGATCCTTTAGCAGAATGTAGGGTAGACTGACGGGCTTGCTGGTTTTAATCAGAATCATCCATAAGCAGCTGATTCCGTTTTACTTAAGTGTGTCCCATAGTGTAGATCACTGCACTTAGCATTAATGTGCACTGAATTTCTCTTTGAATCATTCTTAGTGTAAGAAAGAGACTGTAATTTTTATTTATTATGATGATATGATCATGTTATAACTTAAAGGGTTTCTTTTAAATGGTGCAGTGGTAATGTTAGATAGACATACTTAGACACGCATTAGATGCAATTGAGTAGAGTCAAATGCTAACGTGTGATGTTAATTCCTATGTGGCCTTTCGGTACTGAACCATAGCACCCTGTTTGAAAATGCACAGATAATGCATTGTGCACAGATCTTTTTTCTTCACAACGTTGCCCAATGTTGTTCGGAAACTGAAATCAAAAAGTTGAGTCAAAGGTAAATTGCTGTGCGCAATAAAACACGTTATAATGCATTTGTCGTCACATTAACAGGTACATTCGGTAGCAGGCAAGATGAACAGATAACCCCTCCCCTGTCATTGACACCTCCCCCCCTCCCCCCACACCTCAGTTCTGAGTACAAGTACAGATAAGGCTGTTAGTTAAGCAGATACAGATACAGATATAGATAGGCAGTGTTGCCTCTGTACGCCTCTTAACAGGCACGCTTTGTGACTCATGCAAAGCAGCCAATTAACAAGTGCATGCGCCCCGTCTGCCTCCTCCAATCGGCTGTCGCCAGCGGCTCGAACCGTTCGGCGGTTTGATGTGTAAACTTGCACCCCGGGGAGCCCGGCGCTGGAGACGGCGTGAGGCCTCCTGCTCATCGATGTCTGCACACCGTCGCCTGGAGGCGGAGCGTCAGTCAGCCTCGGCTGTCCTGGTGATTTCACACGTCTGTGGTTTTTTGGAGCACAGTGTCTTTGACGGCCGTTAGTTTTTTTTTTCTTTCGTTTGTTTGCCTTTCCCTGTTTTTCTGCAGACCGTATCAGGTGTAATTGGTGGCACCTGGGTGTACCTTTTTAACTGGAGGTAGCCAGCAGTCCGAGGTACTGCTGCTTTTTTTGTTTTCTGCTGCTGCTGCTGCTGCTACTGACTGCTGGATTTTTCCGAAGGTGCTCAGCGTTCCCCACCGGTTGTGTCACGAGTGCATGTGGCAGATTCACTTGTGGCATTTTTCTTATAGCTAAATTTTCCTTTTTTTGGTTTGTTCCAGTTTCCACATTCTGTACGCACAGTCACACCTCACACGCATATGCATACATACATCCATGTGCTCATCTGGCTTACTGGCTTCATCCTTTAAGTTATATTCTGTCTCTTATGTATTTATGTTGTGGTTGGAGTTCAGGGGTTGTGACGGTAACAGTGTCCGTGCCAGTGCAAACTGGTTTTTTCGGGAAAGCGGGAGATTTGGTTATTTTCGGCTCAATGCTCTGCGCTCGCTGAGCGAGCGGTCGATGTGGCAGCCCCCCGGCCTAAAGGACGGAGACGGTCATGCAAAGTGCGTGCTTACGCGGTGGGGGCGGGGCCAACCGTGCGTCCCTGCCCCTCAGGAGGCGTTCCTGAGGTCACCTGGTCTCCGGCGCGTTCTCGCATCACCTGGCTGCCGTGACAGACGCCCGTGCTTGACTGACCCCCTCGCCAGCGCACCCCTCCTCTCCGGTATTTTCATGTGGAAATATAGGGGGAAATATAGGAAGGAAAAGGGGAGAGTGACGTGCTGAGTCAGCACCCTGAAAAATAACGCACAGGGTCACCCCAACTCCTAGCAACGGGGTGGCACATCTGCACCTCAGGCTGAGAGTCCCTGAGAGCTGACAGACCATAATAAACAGGGCTGTGCTGTGCCCTTCATAGCCCTACGCTGCGGAATGGAAACAGGCTTGGGGGGTGAAGTGATGGAATTTGTGGACGCTGTTTGGTTGTAACGTTGGGTGATCCTTCAGAGTTGACATGTAAGGTCAATATCTGGTTTGTACAAACAGTACCTTAACAGAAAAAAAAGATTGTTTTCTTTTTTGTTAGACGAAAAATTCTCCCAGGTCATACTTTTTCTCCTTGGCTCTTGAATAAGGGGAACTCACAGCTCTGAGCTGCATCGGTTGGGGCCCAGATATGGAGCTGGACTCCTAATGAGATTGTCAGCTGTACATTTTTCATCTAGTTACACTCTACTGTAGAGACCTTTATAAGAAGCTGTGTCTCGCGCTCATTTCCCAGAGGAGCCCAGCTCGTCAGGTAAGAGGGATCTGTGCTGGGGAGGCTTTCATAAGCACTGCGCTGGTGTAAACTGTGCTTGTATCAGCTTTCCGTGTATCAGAGAGTTTCTGTGGAACATCCCAGCAGCAGCCTGTTCAACAAGCCTCTTAGTGACACACAGAAATGCGTATTCACACACACACACACACACACACACACACACACACACAGGCGCACACAGGCACACACACACAGGCACACAGGCAGAAATATAGACAGGTAAGAGCTTTGTACACTCTCACCAAAAGTTAATTCAGTATCTTGGCTCCGCAGAATCCTCTGAAGAATATCAGCTTAGGAGACAGGAAATGACCTCACCCTATTGCATCCCCCAGCGACGGGAGGCAGTGTGCAGCCCCTCGAACAATGCCGTCGGCCTGTCTAACAGTCACTTCTCTCTGCACATATAAATCCCTTTGTGTTTTGCAACCGCAACCAGCAATCAGTGAGATGCGTAATTATATGCTTGTTTCTAATCAGAGCGCGGTAAGTGAAGTCCCCACGGTGGGAGAGAGAGAGGCTGGTGAGATCATCCCTCCTTCGGCTGAGGAAGAGTGTCAGCCCCCATCTCACTGATGGCTGACCACTCCTCAGATATTCATTTTTTACACAACGAAAGTCAAGTGCGGGAGAAGAGACGACATTTTAATTTAATTACAAACACTCATACACACACACGCACACTCACAAACGCACACGCAGTCATGATCTTTTACACGCACACATTCAGGCATTATCTTGCTCTCACACACACATAGGCATGCAGCCACACACCCACACTCACAAACACACATGCAGCCATGATCTTTTACACAGACACACACACACACACACACAGATGACCTCACTGAGAGTAACTGTCTCACACAGTGTAGGAGGTACAGTAGTCCTTTCGCAACATAACTCTTATGCAATAACAGAACAGCATAGATTTTGGTTGTGTACCGGAGCTACGATTTCGTATTCATTCTAACCAGCGCCGCTGACTCCCTGCGATGTCAGGAGAATTAATTGGGGACAATGAGTTATTGAAATCTGTCAGTGTCACTAAAAGTGGCATTAACTGGCAGGGACATTTTGTCAATAGCTATTCAGACACAGAGACCCTGACAGACAGTAACTGACTCAGATTCACAATGTGTCATGATCCACACTGTGCCCTGTTTGTGCAAAACTTAGGTGTTTATTCAGAGTAATAAACTGATGTGTTAGGCTTGGAATGCTTTCAAGAAAATTCACGAGTCACAGTACATTGTAGGTCTGAACTCTTAGGAACAATGCTCTAGTTCTATGTTGTAACAGTAACTCTTGCAGTTCCATTTTTTCTACTGTAACAGTAGCAGTATTATAGTTATTTTATTCTGCACAATGACTACAGCAATGTTATAGCCTAGTTCCATTATCCTGTACTGTAACAGTCATAATGTGATAGTTCTTTAATTCCCTACTGTAACAGCAAGAGTGATGCAGTACTAGACTGTTACAGCAACTTGCAATTCAGTTTTTTTGTACTGTAACAGTAGTAGTGTCAAAGTTCTGTAATTCTGTAATGCACTGTAACAGTAACATTGCTGTGATTTTGTACTGTAACTGTAACAACTGTAATTGTTGCCGTTCTGTTTTCAGGTACTGTAACAGTAGCACTGTTATAGTTCTCTGATTCTGTACCATACTGAGGGCTCTGCAATTTTCTCATACAATCTAACATATGCATGGTGTGATAAGAAAGAGTGCACATGCCACCGGAATACCACTAGCATATGATGGGTGGGTTCACTATGGATTCCAGTGATCTATCACTAATACAATCGCTCTCTCTCTCTCCTGTTTGTCTGTCAGTCACTCACTGAATGGGCAGATAGGCTCTGACTTGACCTGACTCGCCATCTGGTTTGATTTACTGGACCCTCCTGCTCTTTCTCTGCCAGGTCACTGGGTTTATGCCCATCTCTAGTGACTGGGTCTCACATAGAAAAAGCACTTCACACCAATCCCTGTCATTTCTAAGCGTGTCAATGGGAATCCAATGAGCGATGAGCCAGGCTTAAGACAGACCTGGTACTTCCAACTAAAATCCAGTCCCAGTCTTTTTATTATTTATTTTTTTTTTTTGCACTGCCTGGTGGTATATTCATAGTTTCATATTAAGTCCACTGCTGAGGCAGTAGAGAATCAGGCAGTGTAACATTAACAAGTAAAGGTATTACAGGGAATTTGTAAAGCCAACTATGTATATTTAAAGATTGCAGTTTTGTTGATTTTATTTAAGGAATAACCTGAGGGGTCGTCTGAGGTAGGTCTCAGCTCAAGCTTCCGGAAGTTTCCTCTCATCTCCTTCAATTCCAACAGTGTAGTTTGAGACCAGACAGAGTCGGTGCTTAAATCTCAAGTCTGGAAAAGCTTGGCCCCAAATAACCATTGGAATGTTTCTCGACAAGCTACATTGGATGCTACGAGACCCCAGTAAAAGAGCTTTTATGTTTCTCTAGGTGGAACCTGAAAATGAAATGAAAAACCCCTTACGGAAAAAAACTATCCGGAGTAACTATTAACTCCGCAATGTTCTTTTTTCACCTTTTCTCTATGCTAAGAAATGTTTTCTCTCTCCATTAAAAATGTGAATGCATGTTGTCTGATTGTCGGATGGATTTAATGTAAATTGTGTGTGTACGTGCATGCTTGTGTAAGTTCTTGTGTATATACCGTATGCATACGTGCACATGTTTACGTGCTTGTGAATGGTGGGTTTTTTTCAGACAGTGCAGTGTATTCTACAGTGGCAGGAGCCAGGTTGTTCACCGTCGCTTCATTTAACTCTCCAGGGCTGCCATTGTTTAGGAGCTGCGCGATCGACTCTGAGATCATGAATAGCGCTCCGATCGCATGATCAATAACACCGCTTCGTCTCCATTGACGGAGGGGCCTGCAGTCGACAGGCCGGTCGCTGTAATTGGGGGGGGGGGGGGCAGGTATGAGAGGTGCGGTGATTGCCTTATCTTTTTCCGCCTGGAGTCGGGGGGGGATTGGATCCACGCGAGTGTGAGGAGGACGGCGACGAGATCAATGCTGAGCGGAGACACGGCGGCTCATTTTCACCACTGTCAATCAGCCCCGCGCCTTTCGAAAACAATGCCTCTGTTGAGGAGACGATGGGAATTTTATTTGAGTGCGCGAGCAGCGTCGTGCTTTTTTTTGGGCTGTGAGAGTATCGTCTCGTCCTGTTTGGGTTGTGAGAATGTTGTGTTTTGCTGTTTACTGGTGCGTGTGAGTCTCATGTGACGCTTGTCGGAGTGTTTGAGTGTTATTTGGTGCTGCTTGTGGATGAGAGTGCGTGCAGCCCTCTGTTTGGGGATGTGAAACAATTGTGTGATGCTGTTTATGGGTGTTGGAGAGTCTGACCTCAGAGAACCTCTTAACCACATTTAGCCCATGCTAATTGCTAACTAGATCGGTAAGAACAGGCTTCATGTGTTCAGGAAATGGCCTCCTGGCTCTATGGAAACACAGTGGCTTCTATTCAGAATTTGTCTTTGAATGTCAACAAAGACTGTATTTGATCATATAAAATATGGAGTGCCAGCACTCGCCTGTAGCCAAACGTTAATTTGGATCAGTTAATCGGTTCGGTTAACCGTTCAAAGGCACAGTTCTGTCGGTCTGCCTCTGCAGTAATGTAACCCGTGGTGAGGGTGTACATGGGTGTGTAAATGCATTCTCATACTCTGTTGTTAATGGTGACGCCATGAAAACTGCGTCCAAGCCTGGGTCTCTCGCCGTCGTGGAAGAGGTCCCGCTCACTGCAGCCTGAAGCGGCTTGCCTGCGCCACAGGGCCGTCACCTCAATCTGTCTTTATTGCCCGGTTACATATTAAATGGCTGTGTGTGCCATTTTAAAAAGTGCTCGATATCAACAGTGGTGCCGTGAATAAATGACCTGCGCGGAGGATCAAAGCTAAAGACTGACACCAGGCAAAGGATGTTTTCAGCCAATTTCATTTTGGATCTGAAACCATGTGGAATGACTGAATAATCTTGCACATTTTAAAAATTGATTTGATTTCACTTAAATAAAAGCTAGGACAGGAATGGAAACATTTGCACAATTCATCATTTTGCCTCTCTCTCTCATCTCCTTGGGAAAGAGTGTGTATTTGCGGTGGTTTTGTGTATTTCTGCTCTTAATATGTTTAGGCAAGGTCTGAATGCACAAAAGATGGGCAGAGAAATCATCTCACTTTTGAGTTAGGATGGATGGTTGGACGTCTCTTCCGGCCACTGAGCGGTGATGGTGATTGGTGGATAGAGCTCTTCCTGCCTGGGAGCCATGTTTCTGTCTCTGGAGCTGCACATTCATGTAGCCTATCTGTCCTGCTGGTTTAACTTGTCCTCCGTGGACTTGTGAACCATGTAAGCCTCCTGGCAATGGAATTGTCCAATCGCATGCATCGCTTCACAGTTGGTTAATAAATCCAACAACTGGGGAAATTGTGAGCTATGAGCAGGACAAGGGGATGTAATGTACACGTTCTGTAAAGATGAGACGTCCCGCAAACAGTGCCATTATTGAGTCTTGAATCTCTGCCCATTGGTACTGTAGGTATAGATATCTTCATTCTCTAGATAAACCACTTCTAGCTGGACTTTTATAATTGTACATTTAGTGCTCTCGCTCTGTCTTGTTGCCTGTGGTCAGTTGCATTGATTACGCGCTTCTTCAAACCGTTCGTCTGAATGCGGTCGTTGAACCAGCGCGGCCAATAGTTTTGTGACCGTCCTTAACAGTGAAGACCCATTGTCTGGAGAACAATTCAGTATGACAGGAAATTAGCAAGGGAAGACACGTAGCCCACGGTGGCACAAGACCGTATTAACGCTCCATTCCTCCACTCTCCATTCACACACACACACACACACACACACACACACACACACTGCATTCACTCCTCATTCCTGCGTTGTCTCTGCTAAAGGGCTGTGCTGAAGGCTACTGAAAACGCTGCGCTCATGGATATTTGGGAGTGCGTTTCGCGAGAGTGATTTGCAATCGCACAAACCGCCAGATGCATCACATGCACACCGGCGGTCCTCTGAATTTGACTCGGGTGTCAGTCGCACGGATGATGAGTGTTCCTAAGCACCTGGTTTGCCAGAACTCTTTGGTTTCAGCGCGGTACTGAGAGTGTTTAATGTTGCTCGATAACAGAATGTGTTTTGCTAACTAATGATTGCGTTCTCACACTTCCTCCTCCCCCCCCCCACCCCCCACGAGGCTCTGTACCCACAGTGACCATGTCGTGCGCTCAGGGAGTTGTCTCCTTGTGGCTATCAGTTCTGCATTTTGTATTCGTGTTTCAAACGGATGCTCTGACCCGAGGCCAGCGTGCTTGTGCGCTGTGCCGTTCCCATTCAGGCTGTGTCTTTAGCGAGGCTTCTGGAATCCCGCCTGGGATTCGAACTAATGTCCCCCTGCTGACGAGCCTGTAGCCCGTGGGGCACCTTGTACTCGGACGCACATGCTAGCAATGGCCAATGGAATGAAATGTGGTGAGATGCTGTGTTTACAGTAGCAGTATTGTCACGTATGTATGCATGCATGCATGCATGTATGTCTGTATATGTGTATTTGCCTGTGTGAATGGGAAACAGGACTTGTGAGTTTCCGCTTCACTGAAGGCCTGTCCTCTGCTGAAAGCCTGTTTGAGACTGACTTGGTGAGCCTGTGGACAATGGTGCTTCAGAGCCCAGCTCAATAATGCTGTACTCTGGAGTACACAAGACCTTATAAAGGCCTATTCTGTAGGGGGGGGGGGGGGGCAACAGTAAATTGGTGAGTCATGTCTTGGACCGCTCGCACGAGAGAGAATGTGTGTGTTTGTGTGTGTCTCTGTGTGTCTGTGTGTGTGTGTGTGCTTGCATGTGTGTGGGCTAGATGCAAGATATCGTATTTTCATACAGTACTGCCTTATATATTATTATCTTTATAAAATATATTTTATGTCATGTTTGTGCTTATGCCTAAGCTTGATTTCAATTAATATGGAATTGTCTGGAAAAAATGTAAATGTGTGTTTTGCATCTTTTGCCAACTGTCAACAGCCATCTAATCATGTACTGGAAACAAAAAAAAAAGCTAGTACAATGACAGAGCACTAACTGTGGGGAAATTAAACAATGCGCAGTGTGTAACCCGATGTGTAGTTCCGTGTGGAAACTCATAGTCCCAGCAGGCCTCTGTCTCATTACCTTGGGGCTCCTGGGGGAAAATGGTGAAGCTGCTGCAGGGTGAGATATTCCATTTAGGCCTACTACAGAACGCGTGTTATTGATCTGAAATGGAGAAGACTCCTCAAAATGTTTGCAAAGGCCAAGAGGCTGCCCCACTTTCTGCATTTTGAGTTGATTAGATACACAGACCCAGTTTTATTGGCTATTTAGGAAGGATCAGGCCTGTGTTTGGAGTCTATGGCAGCACTGTAGCGTTGCTCTTGGTAAGTGTGTGCAGGTTTTTGTTGTTGCGCAGCCCTTGATTGATAAATTTAAAGCAGTTTGTTACACTGTTGCCTCACCTACTGTGGTGGCTGCTGTTTGGTTTTAAACCGATTTTAAGGTGAAAAGAAAAACCAGCACATCCTGTTGCTCTCCAAGGATAAGTTCTGTAGTTTTCATGTTTTTACAGAAGGCTCCCTGTAACATCAGTAGCGTTGCATTATTTTGAATTATCAGTATTAATTTAGGTATGTAACGAGTTCTGTGTGTTTTTTAAAGGCCAGATTCCCCTTCTGTGGTTAAAATCGCTGTTGGCCTTATCTGCCTATCATTCTATAATTTTCACTTCTCATTCTTAATGCTTCCTTAAAGGAAATATTAACCTAAAATGTTTTGCTGCCTGTAGATCGTAATACAAACACCCAGAGTGCGATATGCATAATGTGCTGCTTTTTTAAGATGGCACTCATGAAAGCTACTCAAATTACTCCTGATACACTCCAGTAGAGGTCCACTCCTGTTTAATATCCTTTAAAGATCTCTTAATGTCCGAGTCCACTCCTTAAAAGGGCACGCTGTTTGAACATTGAACTGGGTTTCATTAGAAATCTTTATGCGAAAGAGAAATTGAATAAGCTGTCTTTGCGTGGGCTATATCTATTAATCATTTGAGTGAAAAGATCTGCCTCTTGCCCTCTTAATCTCACTGGGCTTATCTAACTAAGGTCATCAATTTACTTTGTCTGGTTGCAATCGTAGCCTAAGTCTTGTTTGAAAAATAACATTCAGCTTTTCAGTTTTATTGATGATTCTCCTGGGATTGGCTATTCCAGGGTTGTGCAAACAGGTATTCTTTTATTTTTATAGAAAAAGAAGTGGATGTGTTTGTGGGTGGTTACTCTGTAGACAGGAAGTCTGAGCGGGTTGGCTGTAGTGAGGTTTTTAATGCGCACACTGACCCCTCTCTTACCAAAATGCTGTGGGGTTATTGTCTGTTTGTTGAGTACACTATACTTTTTAAATGAATGCTTACATAAAGGAGATAATTATAGTCAGTGTCAGATGAGTGGTTGTAGCAGTAGACTAATATTTCACATAATGTCGCCAGTTAATTTAGACATATGGGGAAAATAATTATGTTCTTTGAATAAATTAGCACTTTTTACTAAATTTTAAATTGTGGTCTTTGGCATTGTGTCTTTCATGGTCTGAAATGAGAATTTGTTCTTAAATGTTTTGTAAAACTGTGCTAAACTTGGTTGGAGATGAACATCATATTCATAAGTACAATTCAGTTCCTCCCTTTGTCCCATGGTTATAATTACAAGAGAGGAATAATTATTTACAGAAGACCAGAATACTAAATAGGCCTTTAAACATTATTATTCATTTTTGATTGCTACTGTTTAGGGAAATAGTAGGCCTACAGTGTGACAGATAGGCCTACTGTCACAGTCAGTGTCCCCCCACTTATGGTAATGGTTAGCACCTGTGAAAAATGTAGGCTAGCTCTTGGTCAGATATTCTCCTTTCCACTGTTAGAGTTTATCCTTGTTCTGATGAAATTTGCCTCCCTTCTGTTCTGGCCTTTGACTGAATTCAGATCCATTATTAGCAGAATCACACACATACCTATATCATGACCACACACATCAGATTTACTGAAATCTGATTTGTCAGCTGTATTGAACGTGAGTGTAAACAGGGCCCTAGAGGCTCTATTGTTTATGTATTGCAGATAAAGTTCCTCTCTCTAGTCTCCACTGTTTTGATAACATTCCACTCTCAACTTTTATGACAGGGCTTCCCTCTAGGTTGTTCTGATAAAGTCCCACTCTCAAATGCTATGATAGATTTTCCCTCTAGATTGTTCTGATTAAGTTCCGTCTTCACCTCCTTTGATAGTTCCCCTCTCCATTGCTGACAGTTTACTTTTCCAAAGTCTGAAGTACTTTCCACTGTAGTACTCGGTGCAGAAAGTCAAGAATCACTGCTTTCCCAAAGAACCATGTAGTCAAAATAGCCAAGAAAACAATCGGTTTTCGGCCCTCACACGCGTCAGTATCTAGAAATATTTTGTGATACATCACTTTCACATATTAACAGTCGTTGGAGGTCGCACATGGGCAAAAATCAATCATACTCCTAATATTTGTCCAGTCAGAATGATGCTTTATGGTTTTATGAGTTCACATTGATTGCATCCAACAGAGGTCAGACAGAGGAAAGCTCTCTGTAATCAATGTGGACTGGTTGTCCCGTCCTATCCGGGTGGCACAATGAATCTGCTCAGCTCTTTATTAGGGGAGTTGAAGAGTGCAGTTGGTAACGCGTACGCATTGGTAGGCTCTCATCGTCACTTTCGTTTGGAGGCTCGCTCTGTTTCTGGCACGCGGGCATCGAGGCACTTCCTCCGGTTTCCGCCTCAGATTCGCGGGCCGGTTCCCTCTGAGACGTGCTCGTGTTATCCTCAGTCCCTCCCTTTGATCTTTGGAGATAGGCGGCGCCGACGTGTTCGCATTTTCTCCCTGTAGGTAACGTTTTTTTCAAATAACATTTTAATTAAAATTAAAAACTTTCTGCCTCCCCCCCCCATCTCCACCCCTCCACACTCTGCTCCCCCACCACTGCCTGAATCAACACGTCCGGTTATAGCGAGCCGGTATCGGTTTGATGATGAAGAAAGGATATTATGATGACTCTGGGATGGTGAGTCAGCATGTCTAGAGTGGGCTAGAGATTGCTGCCTCTGGATCCCCGGCCTGTGAAACTGACTGTGTATCCCAGTGGGACCCATAGCTTGCATTGCCTCCGCTGCTTTTGGTCCCGCTCCTTTATGAGTGCTGTAGATTCAGTGGTAGGCACAGAAATTTTAATGCTAAGAACCTTCTGCCGGCCGTTTGTTTTCGTTATTGAATTTGTGGCCGCACGCGGGTTTATGAAGGATTCGCCTGCATAGGAAGGTGCAAAATTAAATTAGGATAAGACCTTCAGCTGGGGAAATAAGCAATTGAGTTTAGAGGAAATGTAATAGACGAACCGAAATGAGACAAGTCACATGTTAGCCCTCGTCTTCCTCCATCTGCTTCAGCTGGCTTAATATCTGGTGTGTAAGTCGTTCATTCCTTGCACTTACTTCTCATAAGTAAGTCAGCGACCTCTCTTGTTTATTGTGGTGTTCATTTCCGCAGTCGTCCTCCGTAGTTCCCTCTGATGTTCGTTCCTCTGCGGCGGATAAAATTTCAAATTTAAACAGCATGACTCTGGCTGGCCATCTCCATGCCATGAGACTGCGTTGCTTTGTGTCTCAACCACTGGGGGGAGAGGGGGCAAATATCTGAAGGCTGATTCAGAGACCTAATATAGAGCAGATCTGGGGATGTGATGAGATGTGAGTTCAGATGCTCGGTAAAATTTTCCATTCAGACAGGCCAAAGAAATTCTGGAACATACTGTGACTGTTTTTCGTAAAAAAGAGAGAGAAAAAAAAAAACATTAAAAGCCTTGAACCAAGCAAATGGGTCCTTCTCTTAATAAGACTGAGAAAGGGTCAATTATGTCATAAAGACTGAAAATGGACAGTTGATGTCATGAAGGCTGAAAAAGAAAGCATTGTGCGTGGAGGATTGAAAATGTGCAAATGTTTTTTATTTGCAACCAATGGTACGAAGCTCTTCAGAATACTCTTTGAATACAAAATAAAAATGTAGGCTATCTCTCTCTGTCATGTGTGGGAAACAAATCACTGTATGGATAGTGACCTAGTGATAGTCATCTTTTGAATTTTGTAATTTTTCACAGGAACTATGTTTTGTTAAACCTTGTTTTAAGCGGTATTTTAAGTGGATGAAGTGTGTCAATTTTGTGGTCTCAAAATATTTTTATAGGCATATAAGTTTTATATGGTTTGGTAGATGCAGTAAAAGACCTAGAAGGAGAGCAAAAATGTCTTTGTTACAAAAATGTGTGGCTTCGCTATTTAGAAGTGTATATTGAGCCGATTTTAGTGTGCCTTGAAAAACCATAGTAGTGGTGCCTGTGATTATGTCAGTGTGCAGCTTTCAGTTCAGTATTGAAAGTTGGTGTGAGGTCAGCGATGAGGTCATCAGGGAGCTCATCATTGGTGGTTCAGGGCGGGGACAAGGCCCTGATGGTCAGTCTCTTAATTACACATGGATTGATCTTGTCCCCGGAGGCAACTTAAGCGGTTCCTGGATTCAGAGTCGTAAGTGCTTCTGAAAACCTTTGGACAAGCTGTCCCTGTCCCATGTCATTTCTGTAACATTGTGCAGTTGCATTTATTATGCTACTGTTCTGACTGTGGTGTGCTGACAAGGAGTTTCCCTTAATCCTGTACTCAACGTTGCTCTAAATCTCTGTCCATTGTATGCAAATGGGTCTTAGACCTTAATAGGTCAGTGGGTTTATAGGTCAGTGGGTTAAAAGGTAAGATGATTCCTTAAATTGGCCTCAGAAGAGGTCTGTAGTGTCAGGTAGTCCAGGTTCTGCAGGGTCTGTGATCTGTGCTGTTGGAACAGGAGCTTAGTCTCATATTAGACTTGAACATTTGACTGGGTATTTAGTTCAGAACAGTGGATTAGGAGCGTAAAGACAGGGATACTATATGGCTTGAGACATCTGTTAATAGGAGTGCCTTTCATCTCTCTGCCTCCTTATGCAGACCCTCCTGTATATGGGATTACAGTTGAATGTGAAAAATATTAAATTAGCTACTCTGGGGTATGGTGTCTTTTATTAAATTAATGGTGATTCAAGAGCTAATAGTTGCCTAATGCCAGGAACCGTTTCACTCTGTAGAGACCTTGTACCACGCAGATTTGTTTTATTTAATATGAGCTGCTATCTACTAAAGCAGCCAATAAGCACTATTATCATTTTTTTTTTTTTTCACTGATGATGTAACCTGATGGTGGTTGAGGAATGTGGTAACTGAACACAACATAATGCTGGACCGGCCCGCCATCCAACGACCGCGGCTTCCCTGACTGTCAAGCCAGCAGAATTGTGTCTCGGCGGCGAACATGTCGTTCTTTCATTCAGAGGAATATCGACCCCGTTCCTGGAACCCGTGCGGCGCATCCGATAAGGCCGCGCAGGTAATGAGAAAGAGCTGAGCTGCTGAATTCTGGGAGTCTCGCTCTGCGTCAGCGCGTGCAGGGGGGAGGAGGGCGCCGTTACACGCTCTGGAATGCGGGAGTCGCAGGATTCCGGATTATACCGTTCCTTGGGAATCCACGCTGTCCTGGACCTGAATGTGTGCGGCATTATATGTGTGCGACGTGGACTCTGCGATTGAGTGTACGCGTGTGAATGCTTGCGTTTATTTTCGCGTGTGTGCGTGTGCATGTGTGTGAGTATGTGAATGTTAACAATAGGCTTGTGTTTGTACCCAAAGGCAATTTCTTTAACAAGGTCAGTTTTGACACTTACAAGAAAGAATAATGCTGAATAATTCAACAGGTCCAAATTAATTGACAAGATTGATGCACTGAATATTAAGTGTACGTTATGTGTTCATATTCACTGTGGTTTTTTCTTTACCCACTACCCCGTGCTGCTCCATAGTGCCCCATTCTTGTCCATGCTGCCACATACTGCATTGGCTCAGGGCCTGGGGCTATATAAGGTTAACTGTCCCACCATAGAGGGTAATATTAGAAACGGGGCCAGTTCTGGAATCCCAGAGTCTGCGTCATGTCTGGACTCTGTGAGGGGAACTCACCCAGCCCTTTGTGAGACCCGCGAGGGGAACGGGTCCAAAAACGAGCCGTTTGCGGAGCCCCTGGGTGTGTAAACAGGGCCGCGTGATGCCAGAGGATTAGACCCGCATTGTCCCACCCGAGCTTCAGTTAACCGACCCTAAAAGAGAGGTGCACTGGCACGGTTGATCACAAGCCTGGAATAGACTATTACAACGCAGCCCAGTGTCATAAACATGCAAAGGCTGGACCCGCAAAACGGCCAATGTGGCCTCGGACAACAAACCTTGTGGCCATGGGTGGTTAAAAAGGTCTGCGTAGCCATACTGGCTAGATATTTGTTTTCATGTCGTGGACACAGCTTTGCAAGCAAACGCCTAGTGCTACAGTACCTAGTGTTAGTGGCCGCCCTGTTCTGCCGTCTGCTTAAAGCTTGCCATGCACTCTCACATGCACATACTGTAAGGACCTGCTTTAGTGTAGGTCGCCACCTTCAGTTTCAGCCACTTTTGGTCTCAAAAGGTAAACAAAACAAAATGACACCTGAATGCAACTGGCTGAAAAAGATTCAACGTGTCACATCTTTAAAAGTAAATAAAATAGGAGGAACTCTGAAACAGAGATTTTCTCAATCTCATCCACTTTGCTGATACCCCTGGAGGCTGATTAAATTAGCTGAGTCAAAATTTCTTATCACTGCCAAAGGGTCTGTACTCTTTGTTCATAATGTATTGTTACACAATTAAATAGAAAAAATTTGAACAGAGCTAAAAACATAGTGCTCTGTAATGTAATTGTATCTTATTTTGTCCAATGTAGACTATGCCTTTGAGTTGGCTGGCTTGGAATTGTGGGAAAAACTGAGACAGTCAGTTTGTACAGGAACAGTTTGCCCTGCAGAAAATTGGAAATTGAATATATATTGTCTATTCTGATTTTCCTGTTTCTGAATATTTTAGGTTTTGTTTCTAAATTAAGTAGACTACGGTTTGCTAGGAAGAAATACTGCAGCCCTGCCATTTTATTTAATAAAACAGTAATGAAAGGCCAAATAATGGTTCGTAAGTATTTCTGAGGTAGTTTCCCTTAATAGGCATGTGCATGTGTAGACTGACAGAAACACATAAGTGCAGAAGCACTGACGAAACTGTGATGCAAAAAGTAGACCGTTGTATGGTTATGATAGTAGACTGCCCCAGAATTATAAGCTCTCTGTCTGTGCCAACCGCAGGTGAAGTCATTCAAGTGAGTACACTAGCTTCCGCAAAAAAAAAGTGTGCTGGAAAAGGCCATATGATATTGGCAATTTTGTCTGGACTTCCAGTAACCCATCTGCTGGCCTTGGATAGCAATGGAATAAAGAAATGATGTATGTGCTAATATATAATAACTCAGCTCTGTGCCAGTCTGTTGTAACTTACTCCTGTGCCAGACTAATTTAAGCCAGCTTCTAAGTGTTCTGCTGCTCTTTACAGGTTTGGGCAGTATTTCAATTTCATGGATTTGAATTGCATTGCATTTCATTTGTATTTTGTCATTTGTATTTTATGAGCTTTGAAAAACCTTGATGTGGTCTGTATCATGATACTTCAGAAGGAGGTATTTCTGCATTTTTAAAATAAAGATTTTTGGGCCAGGGCACATACAGTTCTATTTTTATTGTGTAACTCGTATAATCTGTAACAGCAGCTTATAATTTTACTTTCTGGTAGCAATAAAAGTTAAATTATGAGCAATGAGATCCTTTTGTGACTTGCATCATTGATAATCAGGGCCTAGTTTCCCCAAAACCTTAGCAAAGATTATCTTGGACCATTGAGTTTGAATGAAAATTACCTCATGCTACAGTGGTTGTTGGAAAGTAGGCCCTGATCAATATTATTTATCTTCCAAGAAACAGAACCTTGTTTCATTGTAGTAAGGACATTTCTGTTTGTAGACCATTGTATGTCTAAGCTTTACTAAACTTAACATGACCTAAGTGATGCACTGTAGAGATTATTTTTTTTTTTTTTGGCTTTAAATGCAGAAAACGAATTGGATGTTATCCAGAAAAACGTTGCTTTGCCCTATACAATGAAACGATGCTGTTAATGAAATGTATTTTGCCATTTTGTGTTGTTAAAAAATACAAAATAATGCACTTTGTAGTTCATGTTGATAAATTTCCTTCTGGGGTATTTTATATCTTTACATTTTGATGTATTTTTCCCCATCTCTGGCTATTTCCCA
Source organism: Anguilla anguilla (assembly GCF_013347855.1). NCBI lineage: Eukaryota > Metazoa > Chordata > Actinopteri > Anguilliformes > Anguillidae > Anguilla > Anguilla anguilla. Next base: position 9,453,620 of record NC_049207.1, read on the forward strand.
GTCTTCTAGAAGTGACAGGAGATTATTGATGATGACATCAAAAATGATTATTCCTGCCGAAAGTGTGAGCTTTCACTGCCATCCATTCCAAGTCCGGACTATTACCCTGTGAAAAATGATGTCTGTGAATAAAACGCGCCATCAAATAAAACCATATGAACAATGTCAAAGAAATGGCCTGCCTTACGAGTCTGTCAACGTCTCCGCAGACATTCCGGGTGGAGGAAATCATCTGTTTGGGATGTTTCGTCGCGCTTGTGATTGCCTAGTTGCCCGTGGATTAGGGCATTTCTGCGTTCTCTTTGCTCCGTCCCTCCTCCTCCTCCAAACGATGTCATCATCAGGTTCATGGCATAGGCAGGGGCCATTGAGGCATTATGCCTGCAGTGGAGCAGATGGCTAACCCTGCTGGCGGATCCTCCGTCTCTCGTGTGGCCAGCGCTCTTTCTTTCTACGCTCTCAGGACGCTCGGTACTCATTGAGCGCGTGCGGTGCTGTGCGCGCTCAGAGCTACGAGTTCAGCGTTGTTCTCCTGTGTTAAGTGTTACCTGAACACGGGCAGCGCTGCCGGACCCTATGTAGTGCAATGCGGAATGCTTTAACGTGATATTTAGGATCATTTTGGTATGAGATTTGCTCAAAATGTTTTTAAAAGCACTGCTTTTAACCTCCCTGAATCCCTTCTTTGGACCCCAGACATGCCATAAATCTTATCAGACACCAGCAGCGGTTGCATTGCTCGCAGAAGTGGTAACAAAGGATGGCGATGCAAGAGTTGAAAGGAGTATTCAAACTCCAAGGTGAGGTCTTGGTTGCTATGGTTAAGTTGAGGCTTACATGACTAAAAGAAGAATGTTCGAGCCTCAGAGTTCCTTTCTTATTTTGAGTAGGCTATTTGGCAATTCCATTGGTTGCACAGGTAACCAGTGAGCGAGTAAAAAAATCAGCGAGGCATGCAGTGAGGCTCTTGATCTCACAGGTCACCTGCGAGAATAGAAACGATTGCCCTGATGCTTTCCAATAGATACAGATCTGTAGAAACCTGAAAGATATCTCCTTTGCAGACCCGCCAAGGTCTGTGGGTTTTCTGTTGAGAAACGAAACTAAGACTATGAATACCATGGGAGGCTCTCTCTCTACTGTTTAAATTTAGCTCACAGGGGGCTGCGGTTCTAAGTGATCCATCAGAAGACAGTAAGTACACTACCTCACATGTCTGATTACTGTATAAAAGCTTGATTATGCTTTTTAAAGACTCGCAGACAGTTAATAGCTCTTATCTGGGAGCAACAGTGTGACTACACCTGCCGCCGCCTGCATTTCTGGTGCACGCGTGCATTATTCATGTTCCTCCGCTGATAATGGATCCATTATGTCTGAAATGGCGGGACTGAGGAGCCCCTCCGCGGCTGACGCGTGGCGCTTGAGTTCCGAAAGGGGGGACGCTTCAGTCTTGGAGCGCACGCGACTCGGCCTCTCGGCCTGGCGGAACGGTTCCATTACCGAACGGATGGGTCGACTGGGGCGTAGAGTTCGTTTCGACCGGCTGAACACGTCGTTTAAGACGCGTATTCGGTCTGTTTAACAAATCCACTCTACGCCGAGCCTAGATTCTGAGCTGCGCCGTATATACTCCAGATGTCCCTGCCGAATGGAACGGCAAGGTGCAAAGTAACTGCGCCGGGCGTAATGTCCCTGGCTGGCAAAGGAAGATTCCATGATAAATATAGACTCAAACTACCCTGGGCTGTGTGACCATCTGGTCCCTATGTAGGGTATCTACTGCATCGCTGAAACAAGCAAGCACACTGTATGTTTTTATAGCCTTGTGTCTCCTTGGCTGACACCCTAGCCACACCCTCCTCCAATCTCACTACTCATATATTTCACTTCCTGTACCTTTCCCATATTGGCAGAAGATCCCATTGGGTGGTGTATAGTTGGCCATAGGCCTTGCAGAGGCAGAGAGTGCGTCATTCAGCAGGGTACTCCCCACCCCATTGCTCAAAAGATACTTCTGTGATTGGTCAGACCTGCGATCTGCAGGAGCCAGGGGCAGTTGCATAGTCCTCCTGCCTGTGGACTGTAGAGTATAAACAAGTGGTGACTGTGCACCGTGCATTTTGGAGAACTGATGCCAATGCCATGCATCCAGTTTTACATAGGGTGTTATAGCTGAACAATTATGAGTGGTCATTCCAACATATGAAGACAAAAAATATTGAGGGAAAAAATTTCAAAAGTGGGTATACTGATTTCTTTTTTTCTGAATGGGCATGAGCATCTCTCCTGAACCTCATTTAATTTAAAATGCAGTTTTTAGTCTCATTTACCAGATAAATGCCATTGTTCGTGGTATTGGAATATAAGCCATGCACTGAATTCCTCTCAACTGTGGAGTCCAGCTCCAGTTCTGCTTCTCAGTCAGATGTCTGACATTCCTGGTGTTCAGGGGAAACAATGGATTCTTGGAGGAGGTACATCATGCATATGGATGGCTTGGTATTGGGAAAATTTAAGGTCAGCTCTACCTCTGGTTCATATTCACGCAGAATTATGCCTGTAAGATCAGGCTACCTTTAGTTACTCTAGCACAAAATGTAGGCTAATACCCGTAAGATTACTATTAGCTACTCCCCTACAGAAGTTTAAATACCTGTACAGTACCTCTTCTTTACTCCAGTCTAGAAGATTCCATGTAAAATTCCTCTTAAGTACTTCAGAATGTAGGACGTAATGCCTATATGATTCCTCTTGGTTACTGCAAGGGGGAGAATAAAGAGAGGAGAATAATTACAGTGGGAGAGTTTACTGCTGTATAAAGTGCCCATTATGCTCTAACGCAGCGGTGTTTTAAACACGTGAGAGGGACAATTTAGTGAAGCGGCTGCTTTACGCAGAGCTCCTTTCAGTAATGCCACGTAGCGTCGCTACAAAAAGCTGTCAACAGCATCAATAACGTTTGCCTCGGTGTTACAAGGATGGTCGGTCGGCGGATTTTATAGTGAACTTTCGGGATGAGGCTCGAACTTGTGCAACCCAAGTAGAGTGCTTTATTTACAAAAGTGTCATAACTATCATACAAGCATGTATATATGTGTACAAAACAAAAGAATCATCACATCAATTGTACCCATTCAATGACACCCACCTACTGTCAACCACCCTGTTGACACCAAATGACCTGCTTATGTACTCTACATTATCCAGACTATACCATTTACATACAGTATTCAGTATACAGTGTTGTCTTACTGAAATGACTGTATATTTTTACACAAAGAAATTATTATGCATATATTAATCAGTTGCTACTTAATATCTAATAATTACATATCTAATTGGGTACGAGAAAATATTACCGAATACACTTTATGGTCTCCCCCTGTCTAAAATAGCCAATGCTTCTTGTCCAGCGCTTCCAATAAAATTGCACAGAATCGTGACGTTCGGATTACGTCATTCTAGTTTGAACATGGAACGAACGGAATTAAATACGGTTAGTAGCAACTCCTAACACGGCGTTTATTTTAGTACATTTATTTGCAGTACATTATGGTGGTAAACAGATGTACAGTAGTGAATGTGTTTGAGTTGACAAACCGTCAAACATAAATGGTGCACTGCGCACTACATTTATGAAAGCGGTAAACAACCGCTAGTCTACCATAAGCAGATACGACACAGTTAAAACCCGATCGTTTTAAAAAAAATTGTGTGCTCCTAGCAGAAACGGAGGGTTCACTCCATTACACTCAGACATGGTGCAGCTCTTAGCAAAAGGCCGATTTTGAGTATAAATTCGAAGCATTCGTTCAAGGAAAATACATCAGTCTTTCCCATCCTGCTATGCCAGAGCCAACTCTGTAGGTGGATCGCTACAGTCACTTGCTTGCGTGCCTTCATATAACCTACCACGCGTGGGAAAGCTATTTAGGGGTGTAACGATACATCTATTCGGATCGACATATCGCTTGGAAGGGCACTGATTCGATCCAATCGATACAACGTGCAAAAATCGATCTGTGTTGTTATGAATCATCGCAAATATATATATATTTATATATATATATATATATATATATATATATATATATATTTTTTTTTTTTTTTTAATTTATTTTATTTTATTTTTTATTTTTTATTTTTAATGTTTGTTTGCTCGCAACACTGCCATCATGTTTATGTTTTTGACTTGCCCTCATCATCACTTGTGCTTGTGCCTAATTTACTTCTGTTTAACGTGATGTCAATTAGTTTTCGCACTCTCAGCCACATTTTGGCTGTATGTGTAAGTTGTAACTGGATTGTGTTAAGTGGATCATATATATTGATTGTTTCCTACTATATTTTGAATAACATTGTAGCAAAATTTGTGATATTGCCAAATATCGAACCATCGCCTCAAGAATGTAGCCTAAATCGTATGCTTTTACGGTGAAGCCTGCGGTTTGCACCCCTTAATACTACTGTGCATATGTGCATGCGTGATCTGTTGCGTCATTTTGTGTGATTTTCAATCAGAAACCAACATAAATCTGTCTCTGTATCTATCACGTCTTATTAAACATTAAAACAGAGGGAGGCTATTACTGAATGGATTAAGAACAAGTGTGTTTAAAGTGAAGGCACTTGATATTTAATAAGTCTAATTGTAGCTCTAGGGCATCCATTTTTACAGTCAGTGAAAGTTACGAACAAATGGTCTTGAATTTAAGTGTAACTGCCGAGCGCAGAAGGGCTTTATTTTTTGTGGTGTGAGCTTTCATGGGCTTTGTACCCAGAATATCTGAAAACGGTGTGTTTGTGGCCTCTGTGGGAGAGAGGGCAGTTTGTCTCTATATTTTTAACCCTCTCAAGGAAAGGATTGAGAGAAGCTAGAGTGTTTTTTCAACATTTGTATGAAATGGTGTGGATTAATCGTAGAGTAAAGGAAAAAAAAATGAGGTTGAACAAAGAGAAACAAAATACGTGTGTGGAATGATCCTTGTGTGTGTGATATTTATTGTTTGTGTAGCCTATATGCTTGTGTGTGTGTGTCTGAGTGTGTGCATGAGTGTTCATCTGTAAATGCTGTCTGTTTGTGGCTTTCTCTGGGAAAGCTGTGGTGATGGAGCTGATCTGCAGAAAGCTGAGGGCTGCCCACTGTTGTTTTAAATACGCTCTTGTGGAGAGTAATTGCATACAGCTGTGTGCAAACGACTTTTCGCTTGGCTGTTTCTTGTGTGTGTGTGTGTGTGTGTGTGTGTGTGTGTGTGTCCTTTGCGTGCTCATGTGTGAGAGAATAGTAAATCACTCAACATTGATTGTGTACCTATTTAAATTGGCCTTTTGTTCTGTGGCTGGTGGTTCATGTTGTTTATATAGGTTTTCTGTATAATTTATGTATAGCAATAACATACAAAAATACTGAAAATGATTACGTTTATTGCAATCACGGCAGTATTTTATTTCAGGCCATTTATAATTGAGACCCATTTGTTCATAGCTGCGCGTTGTTGCGTACGGTGCGGTGGGAATCGCCGCTGATGGGATAGACACCATTTGGACGTTTTTCGATTAGGAGACAAGCCCTTTCTACCGTGACCCCGTTCCCCCGTCTGCGTTAGCGCCACGGCGACAAGGCCTTTCCGAAAACGAACTGCCCGCGGCAGCAATCTGGTGGAATCAGGCCCGGCCCGGAACACCCCGAGGAGCATTGCATTTTATCTAAATGGCATTTCTAACCTGAATAGAGGAGGGGACTGTCGGGCTTTGGGGTGGGGGGGGGGGGGCATGGGAGATAGTGCCTCCGATCCGTTCCCGTCGTCCCGCGGGGTGGGCGCTGTGTGGGCGGGGGGGGGGGGGGGGGGGGATTACCGTCGCCGAGGAAGGATTAGGAATCGGGCGACAGGAACAGCTGTTCCTGGCGAGTGCTGGATTCCGAAGGCTCTTCCCCGCTCCTCCGGGAGGCCCTTCTGGTCGAATCGTCCTAGCCCTTCCCAGAATTCCCCTTCGCTGGAATCGCAGAGGGGTCATTCTCACGACTCTTCCCCGAGGAGGGGCAGGGGGGAAGGGGGGCGGGATGGACCACCAGGATCTCTCCACCCTTTCCACTGCTCCATCCTTATAGGGTCACTGTCACACCACACCGTGCGCTTGTAGCCCCCCCCCCCCCCTCGGGACTGCGTATGACGTTGCCGTGGCGAACGCTCAGATGCGTGCCGCTTTCTTTCCGGCCTTCCGCAGGATGTTTCTTAACGTTTTAAACTTCACCGTGCGAATCCCAACCCTGTGTCATCCTTCTGCTGTTTGTTTGTTTCAGCTGTGGACGGCGGTTAAGGGGTTAAGGCATTCAGATGTTTTCATTTGAAACTGGGAAGTAAAATCGGGTGGAATTTAAAGAAAGGATGCGAAAGAGAGATCAGGGCCTGAGTGAAGGGAATGTTTCTGCAGAGAACCTGTGTGTGTGTGGCAGCGAGAGCAAAGAACTCCCACAGCGTGAACAGAACACGCAGTGGAACTAGAAATATGTCCGGCTCTTAGTACCAAGGTTGTGTTAAAGTTATAAGACTTCAGTTCTCGGTTCCTTTCACAAAGAATAAAAAAAAAAAAGAACCTAATTTGCCCAGGTAGGTCAAATGAGAACTCAATTCTCTTCTGTTGTCACGACCAGGGGAACGACTGTGGGTAGGGAACGCAATGCATTTCGTAGCCAATCAGAAGTGGGGGGGGTGATGAGGTGTCCAGATGTCGAGAGGCAGAATGCTGCTAGGTTCTGAAGGCAGTAGGCTGCGTGTTGCAATGAAAATATCTCTCAGCCAGCGCAGTACCTTTGGGCGTGTTGCAGTAATAATATTGCTCAGGTTTCAATACGGTCGGTGGTGTTAAAACAAGAACGCTGTTCGTTGCTCAGTACAGAAGGCCGTGGTGTGAATGCCGTCGGTACACAAACAGCACAGACTTCTGATCCCTTTTCTGTTTACGGAAGGGCAGCCGTCCCTGCTGACGCCTGAGGTGAACACAGGTTCGGGATCCTCTCAGTCATGGTGCCCTGTGGAGAATCAGCTGTCATAGAATCACACGTATGGTGGTAAAAAACACGCATCAGAACACGCCACGTGGTCCCACACGCAGAAGGACCCAGTGTTCCTCTGAGATGATGTGTAGTGCTTGAGTGAGAGGTAATGGCCGCAGGGTTGGTCGTAGGTTTCCGATGTCAGTCTCGGGTCAACGCAGCGCACCTCGTGTGACAGTTCAACACTCCGGTCACCTGGCTATGACTTCCTGTTTCCCTTCCTGGTTTGGTTTTCTTTATTTCTGTTTAGTAATGAACAGTGTTTTATGGAAGGCTGGCAGTCTTCCATTGTGTTTAAGCTATTCTTTTTTTACTTTTCTTTTGGAATCTGTAGTATCCTATAACTATTTTTCAGGATTTCAACACATCCTCTCATTTTACATTTTTCCCATCATTGTAGCTTATTTTTTTGTCGTCCTCTCTGGAAAATTCGGTCTGCACAGCACTGTGTATCAACCCGGGTGTTTATGGTGTAATACAAGAAACGGATTGATTGATGTGGTGTTGCTAAGAAAGCATTCCACTGAGTTGATGTCAGATCTTCACAGCTGCAGTGGTTTAGAACTGTATCAGTATATCGGATCTCCAACTTTAAAATAAAGCCGGTAACCTGAATTCATCCCGTTGATATAAATGAGTACTTTATCTTGTGTGTCTTGGGGATGCCGGCAAATACTTCCCTTGAATGTGTAATCTGTATATAGACAGTGTACCTGTGGATCTAGACAGGAACATTACCTGCATGTTACCTGTGGATATAGTCATATTTACATATAGACAGCAATTTTACCTTAATGTATCGTTTAGATATAGACAGAGATTTTACCTGAATGTATTGTTTGGATACAGACAAAGATTTGACCTAAATATCCTATTTGGATATGTTCAGGTATTTTACCTGAATGTTTGTTTAATGTAGACAGGTATTTTACCTGAATGTATTGTTGGGACACAGACAAGTACTTTGCCTCACTGTGATGTTTGGATCTCAACAGATATTATGCCTGAATGTTTTGTTTGTGTATAGACAGGTACTTTATTTTAACGCATTCTGTTGGACCATCTGTACGGTCTTCAGTGACTGACAGTGGCAGGCAGCCAGGAGAGTGATAATAAAGATTGTAACGATGTGGATGTGCAGCTTAGTCCTCATAATGACCTCCCAGCTTACCAGAGGTGGGGGGGGCGGGGGGGGGGGGGGGGGGGCGGGGGAGTGGGAGGGGGGGGTTCGCAGTTGGAGATCAGCTGTAGGCTGCTGAATAATGAACGATGTCAGAGAGTCAGAAACAGTGGAGCCCCCCGTGGGGAGGATGGTGTGTATTAGGATGACGGCGGCGCGTCGGAACGTGAGAAGGGCATCGCCGTGTTCTAATGGCGCTCCAGTGCAGGCGGCGGGAGGGCGCTCTGCTAGCGGGCGCACGCCGGGTACGACGCCGCGGGCGCGCGCAGCGATGCTGGGGGTCGGGCGGCCCGCTCAGCGAGTCGGCTTCGCTTCACCGCCATTTAAACTGTTAACCCCCGCAGTGCCAGCACAAATTCAGCGATGGTGCAGTCTCACAGTTTCATCCTTGCAACCTGTAAGGTTATGCTGGGTTCACATAAATTGTTTTGATAAATACATTTCTGGAATAAGGTTAGTGTTAGGGTTAGGCTTTAGGTTTTACGCCAGGACTGTGATTTGCACAACATACTGTATCTCATATTAAATGTGCACTCCTATGTTATTGGCTGAGTTATGATTCTTATAGATGGGAACACTTCAATACACTGCTAACAGTATGGATTACTAGGCTATGGTACTGATGGTATGGATCTCTGGGCTATGGTACTGATGGTATGGATCTGTGGGCTATGGTACTGATGGTATGGATCTCTGGGCTATGGTACAGATGGTATGGATCTCTGGGCTATAGTACTGATGGTATGGATCTCTGGGCTATGGTACTGATGGTATGGATCTCTGGGCTATGGTACTGATGGTATGGATCTCTGGGCTATGGTACAGATGGTATGGATCTCTGGGCTGTGGTACAGATGGTATGGATCTCTGGGCTATGGTACTGATGGTATGGGTCTCTGGGCTATGGTACTGATGGTATGGATCTCTGGGCTATGGTACTGATGGTATGGATCTCACGCAGAGGTGGAAAATCCAGGTTGAGAAAGTGAAAGAAAGTCTTCCTCAGTATTTTATTCCTATCAGCTGGATTTTCTACTTAGCAGAATTAGTATCAGCCAGGATGTAGAACTAATTAGTGAAATCAGCTGGCTTCATGGGTGAGTTCATGGGTGGAAGAAACACATGGCAGGTCTTCTACTTTCTGACCCCTGGCCTTTCCACCTCTGTGTGTTTGGGGCTAATCTCATGGCTGGCTGGGTTGGACTGTGTATCTTGCGGGTTCTGGGCGGCTGCATTTGTGTGGTAAACTCTGGGGCTGGGATGGAGCAGTGAGTAGCCTACATGCTGGCGCGTTGAGGATCGGAGGGCATGTATCGAGTGCGGGGGCTGTCGATAACATGGCTCCTCCCTGCCGACAGAGGCACATTGCCGCTGATGGTGGCCGCTTGCCGCTGACGGTGAGTGGCTCGCTGCCGACCGCAGGCCCTCTCCGCAGTGGCTGTTTCCTGCTCCGCTGGAGCGTGAGGACGGCAGCTTGCCCTCAGCGCCGCGAGCCATCTGACAGCCCGCACCCTCCCGCAGCCTCAGGCGAACGGGTCCGATGGGCGCGGCCGAGCCGAGATCAGCAGGTCCTCTACCGCAACAGGAAGACATTGACCTGCATTTCATTTCAGCTTTTTTGTTCAAAACTGGTCCGTTTATCCCCTTTGCCATTCTTTAGTTACTTGCATTTACCACCATTTTGCTCGGAATTCCCAGTTGTATTTTTATCAGTGTTTGTCGCCGTGACCTCCCCTATTGATTCGGGAAAGTGCAGACTGGCATGCTCTCTGCTCTGGAGCATGTGATGTCAGCGGCCGTTCCTTAACACACTGCATTCAGCAGGTCAGGCTCACGCAGACATGAGTCAGAGGAAGACGCCTCATGTGCAGCTCAAACATTGACAGCATATAAGTAGACGATAGGACGCCGCTGTCTTCGATGGGCAAGATTGGAGGGTGATTGTATCGCTCGTGCGATATCAGCAGGTCTGAAGGATATCAGCTGGTCAGTGGTGATGTTGGATATCAGCAGGTCAGTGGTGATGCTGGATATCAGCAGGTCAGTGGTGATCCTGGATATCAGCAGGTCAGTGGCAGTGCTGGATATCAGCAGGTCAGTGGTGATCCTGGATATCAGCAGGTCAGTGGTGATCCTGGATATCAGCAGGTCAGTGGTGGTGCTGGATATCAGCAAGTCAGTGGTGATGCTGGGCTCTATTCCACTCTTACATTATTGAGCTCTTTGTGCAAAATGTGCACTCCAAATTAATGATCAGTACACAATGTTTATATGCACACAAAGATTAATATTCCATTTTTACTGACTGTTTATAAGCAGTCAGGTGTTCAGAATAAACTGAAAAGCTTATGCATGCATAAAAAATCCACAGCATAGGTGATATCTGTGTGAACAGACAGATCAGAGGCAAACATAATTTCGGTGTTGCTGCTTGTGTGCTTTTTCTGATTGGTTCTAATACAGATCGAGAAATTGCAAAATAAGCTTCTTGCTCAGTGGGGGATGAGAATGGAGCGGATGAGAGATTGAATTTCCTTCTGCACGTCATCCAGTCGGTGCTTCTGTCATCTGCACCAGCTGATTAGAAATCAGTTCATTTACCAAATGTCTACAGTAGAGTGTGTGAAGAAAGACGTGCTATCTCCCACCACGCATTATTGGAGTAACGAGTGGAACCTATAATTATTTGCTTAGCCCACCGAATTGCTTTTTATGTGGGTTTTTTGTTTAATGTTTTTTTTCAGAAGCGTTTGGTTCAAATGTGTTCTTGTTTCTCCTAATTCCAGTTAATGTCAGTGCATACATGTGGATATTACATTAATCAGAATTGAAGTCGGAAAGTGATGCTCATGAGGGGCAGTATTCTGTCCTTGGCAGGAATATCCATGTAATAAATCCTGCTCATCTTCAGAATTCTGAATAAGCGCAATTGGAATGCTGTCTTGTTTGGAATATGTCATTTGGAATGGTGGTCAGGCTCTCAGTTGACTGGTGGTGGAATCTTTGGGAGCCTGAGAATGCTCTCAGTGTCTTGGCTTTCCGTGTGAGAGCCCGGAGCGAGGACAGTGGATGCTGACTGCTCGCTCACTGTTTCCACGTGAAGCTGCGTTCTGAACGAATGTTTCCACAGCCTTTCGGGGGTAGCGTTACAGAGAAAACGCCGGAGCCCTCGTCTGATTGGCCCGATAGATGAAGGCGTGCTCATTTCCTCATTTTGCGACTGGGTTTGTACCAAATCGATGAATCTCATTGAATTTCCTGTGGGGTATTTTTTATTTTTTTTGTTGAAAATCTGCTCTGGCTGTTTTGCACGGTGAACGTGTAACCTGCGTGATCTATAGGAGGAGTCAGACGGCTAATTCCGCGAAAGCGCTTCTCTGTCTCCCGTCCAGTGAGCAGCTGGTCTTCGCGCAATTCGTCTCCCCGGCGACGTTTGATTAAGCGCCCGTGGTGGTAATCAATACCGCAGATAGGAACTGTAAAGTATCAGAGTTTTTTTTTGCTCTCCCTTTTTGCCTTGGTAAACACAACGGGTCTGGGATTGAACCTTCGGAAAAAAAACACAGACGGCTTAATAAAAAGTGAAAAGATTCATGCCCTTCAGAACGGGGCAGTAATTTGGCCACTGCTTTGAGGGCCACTGCTCAGGGTAGCAGACACTGTTCTCTGCGCCGTTGCAATGCGTTCACTCGGCTATGATTTTATATGAGTCCAGAAGAGATCAGGTGCACTGCGGGCTGATTTAATACTGATTTCGCTGTGCAGTATATCCTGTCCCTCAGGTGATAATGACACCGCGTGGTATTGCCGACGCCCCGTGTGATACCAACAGATTGTGTTGCTGTGGGTACGGGGAAGCATTGTCAAGGAGACAGAAGGACTATGAGCTTGCTGTTTTTTTATTGTTGTGGTCAGAGGCGATAAAAAGTGCTCTAAATTAGAAATGTCGGAAGGACAGTTTTGCGGCGGCGGGTCTGGAGCTGAGGTGCCTCTCGCTGTTATGAGTTGTAAACAGCCGTGTCCTCGGGAAGGGCCTGAGCTACGGCCTGTGTGACAAATGAAATTAATCTCGGATGGGAAACTCCGGGCCCTAATAAGGCGCAGAACGCCAGGGTGCACCGCTGGGTCCCCCTCCCTCGGAACGCTGCGCGTGTCTGTGAAAGGGCAGCTGCATCAGCGGCGCTGGTGGGAAGTCTCTTTGGCTTGGCCATTGTGCATTGCGTGTGAATGTGCGTGCATGTGTAGGTGCGTGTGTGCACGCGGGCGTGTGTATGTGCGTGCGTGCGTCTGTATGCGCGTGCGTGCGCGCATGCGTGTGTATTTGCGTGCGTCTGTATGTGTGTGTGTGCGTGCATACGTGAGTGCGTGCGTGTGTATTTGCGTGCGTCTGTATGTGTGTGTGTGCGTGCATACGTGAGTGCGTGCGTGTGTATTTGCGTGCGTGCGTGCGTGTGTATTTGCGTGTGTTTGTATGTGCGTACACGCGTGTCTGCATGCCCAGGACGCTGTAAGCCTCGTCCCTGTTAAAGCCATGGGCAGAAGAAAGCCTGATTGCTTTGGGAGTAGCGGCTGTTTTGTTAGCTTAATTGTTGTGCCACACTGCCAGCGTGCAGAATGTAGGTCAGTAGCAGTAGCTGTGTAGTGGCTGAATCACTGGCCCAGCACTCACGTGTGCGGAGCGCTCAATAACACACACACACACACACACACACACACACACACGCTCTCTGAGCTGCCTGCAGAGCTCTGGTGAGTAAGAGACAGAAGCGGCGGCCGGGTCACGAACCGACTGCTGTGAGGCTCTCAGAGCTGAGCGGGCGCGGCGCTCTTTGTCCGACATAGCTACCTGACGATGCGACGAGGGGAGTCTTTCGGGCCGCGGCTGGGGGCTGGGGGGTTCGAATCCTTCTGAGGATCCTCCTTAAAGAGAATGTGCCTCAGTGAGTGCAGTGTGTGTCCGGCTGAGCGCTGTGTCTGTCTGCAGGAAGCGATGCGAGTCATGCTAGATGATGGCGTCTGTGAATTAACACGAAAGGCACGAATAGCATTCATGGGCCCCCCCTGCTGAGAGACTCCAGCCCTGTCCCGTCCCCATCCCCAGATGGGTAATGTGAGTGATTTATGGGTACGGGTCAAAGGTCAAACACATCGGCGTTCACATTTCTCAGTTGTCTCTGTGTCAGGGACTGTGAAGGGGGGGGTTTGAATTAAATGGGTCTTCACGCTCTGTTTTACTGCTAGAAAGGCTGTATTTATGTGTGTGCGCGTGTGTGTGTGTGTGTGTGTGTGTGGAGGGGGGTTTAGGGGGGTCATCACACTCTGTTTTACTGCTAGAAAGGCTGTATTTATGTGTGTGCGTGTGTGTGTGTGGAGGGGGGTTTAGGGGGGTCATCACACTCTGTTTTACTGCTAGAAAGGCTGTATTTGTGTGTGTGTGTGTGCGTGTGCACGTGTGTGTCAATGATTCTGTGCGCTTGGGAAAATTATGGAACGGCAATTTACTAAGGCCTTTATGGATCAGACGAAACACTGGCCTTCATTAATCATATTCTCTGTGCTGGGATTTTTAAATGTGCTTGGGTAATTTTGCTGGTTGTTATGACAACTCTGAATTAGTCTAATTTACTTTCCTTTAATGAGGAACTAAGCCTTTTTTGGGGGGTTGGGGTGGGATGGGGGGGGGGGGGGGGTTGCATGGTGTTTTCTGTACTAGGTTCACCAAGCTCCCTGGAGGTGTTTACAATGATAATCTTTTAACAAAGACCTGCAGAAGTCGTCTGCTGCTGCATAATGTAATTTACTTCACACTTCCAATAACCTGTGATTGTGCCATATGTTGTACATATCTAATGCCGTATGACTGAGCCATGTTTTTTACATATCTAATACAGTGTAACTGACGCATGTGGTTCACATGTCTATTACAGTATGACTGAGATATTTCTGCCTTACATAGGCAAGAGGCAATAACTTCATTTTTGGTCAAAAATGTAATTTTCTTCATTTTTGTGACATTAAGGACAGGCTTTATCATGTGGACAAATATCATGTCTCTACTGTTTCATTTTTGAGATGATAGGGGTGTCGATTTACAACGAGAAAACGCCCTAGAGAAGCCAGAGAAAACCACCGTAACCTCAGTTACTGTATCCTGCCTTTGTTCCACCCTGCTCGAGCGGAGTTACTGTAGCCTGCTCTGCTTCTGTTTTACTGCGCTTTGATAGGAAGTTACCGTTTTGCTGCGCTTCAACGTTACTGTATTTTGCATTGGTATTGTCTGCTGTTCCTGCTGAACCACGAGCCAGCTCTATCCAATTAATAAAGTCTATCTAAAATCATTATTATAGCCTGGGTCTGGTTTCAGCAGAATGGCTGAATATTCTTTGGGGAAAGTTAATCTTATATCATTGCCCGAAAAAGGTTTTTTTATCAGAAATATAATTATATTTCTTGTACCTGTGACTGAAGTGAAAATGGCAGTTACTGCTTTTTGCTTTGGTAAGACCCAGTTTTTTTTTTGTATGCCATGCAAAGGCAGAACACTGTAACTTTTAAATAAGGGTGAAAGGTCAAAAGGTCAACTAATGACCTTATAGAAATCAAATAAACTGCCACGTATCCAGTGATCTGCATACGACTCATTTGGCTGGGCAAGAGCCAAGTGGTTTAGATGTCTTACAGTGTGACTGATGTAGGCTATGTGGTTTACATGTCTAATACAATATGGCGCATGTGGTACGTGTGTAATAACGTGTGACTGATGCATGCGGTTTGCATGTCTGATACAATATGGCTGGGCCACATGGTGTGCACTGTTTGTGTGGCTGTGAGCTGTTATTCACAGTTTAAAAGGAAGGACGCGTGTTTGATATGCACAGGCATTGGACCTTGGTTTAAAAACTGGGCGTGGGAATTTCTTTTACACTGAATGTGATGCAAGAATCCTTCAACCACCCATTTCCAGCTGAGTAAGACCCACCTTTCCCTTCATACCAATGGGTAAGACATATTAAAAACAACAAACAGCAAAGATGAACTTAAAATTTCCTCATTGGCGGTTGCTCTGTGGGTTCCATCAACCCAATTTTTAAATCATCCACCAATTTTAAAAATTATCCATCATCCAATTCTACCCATTTTTAAATCATCAATTTTTATTTTTTAAAACTCATCCAATCTGAAACACCGAAGTAAAGACTGAGCAGAGACATACAGAACGTACTGTATGGATTGGTTTGCATCTCTGGTGTGCATTTGTTTGTATGTTTTTCAGTGGTTTTCAGCACTAACATTTACATTACATTTATTTGGCAGATGCTTTTATCCAAATTTGAACTGAAAATTGAATTGAGTGTGATGACGTTATTCCTGGCAAGGGAAACCTAATGTATTCAGTGCAGCATTAATGATTGAATGATTGATGATGGTTTTTTTTTCTTAATCTATCAAATAGATGCGCTCAACCGGGATGTTAAAAGCACAGTTAATGTATTTAGGCAACAATGCAGTGGAACAGCCATGATATCAATGTTTCTAATCTAAATTAAAGTGATGTGGTTGCCAATTTGTCAAGTAATTTGGCTGGTCGATTGAAGCCCCTATTGAGGGGAGTCATAAATTGCTTTTATGGAGGCTCCAATAGAAGCATGACATAATTCATCAGATGATAGCTTCTGAAGTCTTTGAGTATGTTTATAAATCACCCTCAGTCAGACTATTAAACCTGAGAGGAAAATACCCAATATTCATTGACCTTTGCACACTTAAATACTGCTTTCAGCACTAGGTGTGTTAATCAATACCTTAACCTCCGTGCGTATCTCAGATCTTTACAGGCAAGTGTGTATCTCCATGTCTCTTTGCATAATGAAATATACATAGTCAGCAAAAGAATGGAAAAACCAATGTGATGTCACCTAGTTGGGTTTTGGGCCACCATGCGTAGCCAGTACTGCCCGTGCACCGTTGCTGTATGAAAGTGTACCAGAATTTGCATGAATCCAGTCTTCCAGGAGAAACTTGGTCGACTCTCAGTTCGCGGTGGAGGAAGACACTGTCTCAAGTATCGTTCCAGAATATTCCATGCTTCTTGATTGTGCTTAGATGGGGTGACTGAGAAGGGGGTGGATACCAGTGATATATCACACTGATAAAATCATTTGGCCAGTTAGGCACGCTCTGTAAATTGGGTACGGATTGTCATCTTCAGCGATGCACCACTATACAGGAGAGAAACGTTTTAGCAGTTGAATAATGTTATGTTTTCATTATTGTATATAGTGCATACTTTATGTCTATGACCTTCATATACTAATGCTGTCTAATCTCCTGCTTGCTGTTAGCATGTGCCCCCCCCGCCCCCCGTCTGCTGTCTTCATGTCTTCATTAACGCCAGTGTAACGGACTCCATCTTGGCCTGTCCTGTTGGTTAATTTCATTAATGTTTTTCATGGGCGCATAACAGATTTCACCTGCCATTCTCATGTCCTCTAAATCCATGTCATGAATGATTTCACACTCAAAAGGCCTGATGACTTATCCCCCTGTCCCAGAGGGATGAGTGTAAATTCAGTCAGAGCTGCAGCTTCGGTCTTCCTCACTCCGGGGGGGGGGGGGGGGGGGGGGGTTCGTGAGCGTGTGCAGTCATCCTCCCGCCTACCGTTTCGTTTAAGGTGAATTTGTCTGTTGTGATGTTGTTCTCACGTCCAGTCCACATCTCCTGAGAATCACAAGGCCTGATCACAATGTAGCACCGCTGAATACTGTAGAACCTTGCTTTCTCTCCCACATGCGATGTTCCTGTAGTGGGCTGTGTTCGGTTAGTCTTTTCGTGGCCATAGGTGAATGGTAACAGTGCAAAAGCATTGAAAGGGGAAAGGGAAGCGAAGGCGAACTACGCATTAGAGCACATTCTGCCGTTTAACCAAGCTGAACTGCTAAGGGACAATTTTGAGGATTAACCCGTTTTACAGATGTAATGTTTTCCCTAAACGGATTCGCAACTTGACCTTTGCTGGCGCTCGGGCTACATTGCTCTCTCTACACGTGCACACTCCCGGTGATGTATGATACTGTTGGATACTGCTGTTGCGTCTTGGGGGTGCTAATTATTTAGCGTTAGTCAGCTGGAGAAATTGTCAGCTGTGTGTATTTGTCTATTATATGTATTCCAGTTTCTCTCATGCTTCATTGAAACGGTACTTTTAATGTACTGCTCGATGTGCTGGGGCCTTGCTTGTCCAGGCCGCGTTCCAAAACACATACTCGCACGCTACCCAGAATGCATGGAGGTATGGCAGTTTGCGGCTGACGTGTCAGGTACCGTTCCAGCACTCCATATGTATTAAAACACACAGAGAAATGTCTCGTGTTCTTGTGAGGACAGAAAGTTGTATCTTGAATTTATGTGTTTTTATCAGCATGAAAAAGAGACTCGATACAGTTTAACTTATGCACTTGTATTAACTTAACTTCGTTTTGGAGGATTTTATATGCAGGCAT
The DNA here is from genome assembly GCF_013347855.1 of Anguilla anguilla. Lineage (NCBI taxonomy): Eukaryota > Metazoa > Chordata > Actinopteri > Anguilliformes > Anguillidae > Anguilla > Anguilla anguilla. Next base: position 9,471,358 of record NC_049207.1, read on the forward strand.
GTCTTACAGTACGTCACATTATTGACCCTTTACCCACATTCCAAGAAAATGATCAAGGAGCATTCGCTATATTTGTGACAAATGGCCTCTTCTGAAATATTTAAGTGAGTTTAATAAATGTACGCAATATAGGCTATGTCTAGGTTACAGGTTGTGGCTTGGTAATTACAGTCAAATCTTAATTTTTGTACTGTAGTTCGTGACACATCACCACTGTGCACCAAAAAGAGTTAATAGTATGCATATAGGCCTGTGTTTCTGAACAAAGCCCTAGTCTTACCAAAATTGTCTGCTGGCAAATTGTCCTTTCTATCATATTATTTGCCAGCAGAATGGCCATATTGTAGGAGAGTAAGCATAGATCAATTCATGGTTCAGCACTACCCGATAACAAACGTTGGCTGTTGGAGCATTACTGCAATTAAACACCTTTTTCACATGATAGACGTCACGAGTGCTTGAGATACTGCTAATTTACAGCTACAGCCGTTTGTTCTTTCAGGGTGTATCCAGGCTGGTAGACTGGGTATGGTAGAAGTTGTATACATCAATGCAACTATGTACATGTTCTGCACATTGAGTGGGCAACAAAGGGGGTATAGCTACCTTTCGTTTAGTGCTGTAGCGAGAGCCTGCTTTTCTCAATAGATTGGTTGCGCAAGGCGATGGTTGTGCATATAAATTTGTTGGATGCCTGTTGTAATTACCATTGGTGACATGAAATGTATTGACAGATAAAATCACGCTACAGAATAAATCAGATAAATAATGCGACTGATTAACTGTCATGCGCGTGTCATTTTTAAGCGCTGTATGGATTTGGGGTTGTCATCTTTTCCCCGACGCTGTGACAGAGCACCGGGTGCGTCTGGTATGGGCGTGGCAGGAAGGCAGATTGGATGTTTTTGGGACAGCCCCCCGAGGATCAGGCCAGCAGATCCAACACGGGCACAGACGCTGCTCTGAATCTGAAGCTGAACAGAAGAGGGAGGGAGGGAGGGAGGGCAGGAAGGAGGAGGGGAGGGAGAAAGAGTGGGTGTCTGTGTATGAGACAAAGAGCCCAGGGCTTAATTACATTAGTGTTTCACAGAATCACTGTCAGGCAGAGCAAGGCGTTCTGCATTTTCCCCTAATATCTTGTTTAACAGACATCCAGAAGTATCTCTCTCCTTGTTTTTTTTCCCCACAAATTCGTTTTTAGTGGACATTTTTTCTGTCACAGTTTACTCTCATTTTTTTGTGAGGAGAATGAAATGTGAAATGCGCAGTAGAAGCTTTATGATGGACAGTGCACTGCTAAAGTGAGTGAGAGATGGAGTCTAGTCATGAGTGCAGCTAGGAACAAGCTGGTGTGAGGTCATGCCTGGGAGGGGCTTGGCCTGGTTACCTGGAAACCTGTACGGTCAGCACTCTGAAGGGTGTCTGTAGGGTCCGTGGTTTACCACAGCGTGAGAAAGAGGCACCTTAAGGGGCCATCGCTCGCCATGGCGACGGGTTTGAACAACGTAACGGCTCCTGGGAGGGGAGGGGTGTGAATATCAGTAATTGAGGGCAGGGTCATAAAATAATGCTGATTGGTCTGTCTTGTGATTGAAGCCCAGAGGTTCCGTACCTGGGCGGGGGGGTAACGGGAGGAAGTCGCAGAGAGAGGGTGGCCCCACCCCCAGCGCCCCTCTGTACGCAGATTCTGGGGCCTCGACATGTGACCGTGGAAACGATTTACCGACGTAGCAGGACGCCGAAATAGGGAGCGGGAGGTTTTCCCGGCGCTCCAGGTTTCGTACGGCCTGTTTTGTGTAACGGTGCATTGACCGCATTTTACCCCGCGGAACATAAACACATTCCACTGCCCCCCCCCTCCCCCCTCCCCTCTCCCCCGGCCCCCTGTGGTTGTGTAAGCGTCACGTACCCCCAATCGATGAGGGAGGGGGGGGGGGGGGGCGTGCCAGTACCGGCCATCCAGTGCCGTGGCCCCCTCGGCCTGTTCACGCCCCCATGTGACAGGGTGTGAGGCTCAGTCTCTGGGTCGGCGCTGATGTGTGGACAGCATCATGTGACAGCATAGGGCCACGGTCTGAGCTGGTGTGCGTGTGTGCGCTTGGAGGTTTCTCACAACCGCAGCTCATGCACCACACAGTGCGGCGCTGTGCGTGTGTGTGTGTGCGTTTGCCTGTGTGCATGTGTGTGTGTGTGGGTGCATGCGTGCGTGTGTGTGTGTGTGTGTGTGTGCATGTGTGTGTGTGTGTGCATGTGTGTGTGTGTATATGTGCGCGCCTGTATGTGCGCATTTATATCTTTGTGTGTTTTGGTTCTGTGAGTGGTTTCACATTTTTCTTTCCGTGCTCTGGGATTGTGCTGTGGCAGTGATTGTGAAGCGTTACGCTTGGGCTGTGCTGTTTGGGGGATTGTGTTTTGCGGTGGGATTGTGTTGTTTCTGGATTCTGTAGTACAGTAGGTCTGGAATGTGGCTGTGCACCCTGATGTGATTAAGGCTCGGAGGTTGTCCTTCTCAGACAGAGCATGTTCTGTCTGGCTGAGGGAGGCACTGAAAACACAGGATATTATTTTCTACTTATTGTACGGGGACAGACACATTCCATTACACTACCGTATGAACCCTGAGATAGCCGCGCTGTCTCTTTAAGGCTGTCGCAGCTTTGCCGTGGTGTCTCAGATACCCCCTGCCCTGATTAGCCAAGCATGGAAGAAGCGGCTCTTGCTGTCTCCTGACTGGTCAGCTGACTTGTCAGTCACTCACGCTCCTGAAGCTGAAGCCCACCCCTCTCATGATGGAATATTTTTAGAGACCTGGACAATCAGAGGGCTGTATAGAAATCGTACATACAGCAGAGCTTTCAGTGGGTTTTATTGCAAGTGCATCTCACGCCCAGTCCCTCTCATATTTTTTTTTTTTTTTTTTTGTGGAAAAATTTCCACAAGCGCAGGAATTCCTCAGAAATGATATATTTCATGACCCGGGCAAGGGGCAACTGAGAGGGAAAATAAGGGCTGTGCTTGAAAAATCGCACTATGATCATCTTACCGTCATACTACATGTGCTGTAGCACTTAATTTTTTTTTTTTTAGAAAGGCTGTGTGGAAGCGTACATTTGAGGGGGTTCCTGATGAGAGTCAGGTCTTCCCTTGCTTCACACTGTTCCCTGTGTGGGGCAGTGGCTCTTTGAGCTGGAAGTGAGCTGTTTTTCATTCATTTTCATGCAAGGTGCGGGCGCTCCACAAGTACCAATCCAAAACTCTTTGGTCTGAAGTCAATGACCTGTAGAAGAGTCGAGCAGGAACATTTGACATTTGTCCACTAAGTTTATGTTCCTTGTAAATGGTTGATGCATTTTTGATTAGCCACGGTTCACCCTGAGGGCTACTTTAATCTTCCAGACTGTTTGTCGCTTTGTGTCGTGGCGCACCTGAATGACAATCAAACCCAATGTACTGTTGTATTGACATTAAAGACTGAAATATAAAAAGCACTTGTTTATATTGTGCTCTTTTGTCAGCTTGTACGAGCGTCGGTATAAACGTGTCTCTTTGTGTCTGCTCTCTCTCTCTCTCTACAGTATCTGGCGAGGTCTGAACGTGAACTGCATCGACAGCACCGGGTACACCCCCCTGCACCACGCCTCCCTCAACGGACACAGGTAAGAGCCCCCAAACAGAGGAACACCCCCGCCCCCCGGCCCCACCCACCCCGCCACGAGCCTGCTCTCCAGTGTGTGCTCACGTGTGACGTGGTCCTGTCCCATTCACGGTGCCGGACGTGGAGAAACCGGCGTCCTGACCGAGGCTGACCGCGCGTGTAAGAGGGGGCATGTGTTTGAAGCCTGATAACACGCGCGGGATCGGGGGGGGATGGGGGGGGGGTCCGCGACACATGCAAATGGCGGTTCTGACAGCCGGCTCTGCGCCGCTGAGTAAAGCAGCCGACCCCCCCCCCCCCCCCGGTTAAAAGCCCGAGGGGCGTGTCACGCGAACGCGACGCCGCGCGCGTTCGGAGCGAAACAAACCGGAAACGAGCGCGGGAGATGCTGTCGCGTCTCCTCAGCCCGCCTCAGACGCCGCGCCTCGCTGCATGGGGAGCGACGGTTTGGGGTTGGGTTCCCCGGAGCAGAAGTAACGCGGGACGGAAGAGGGGAGGAAGAACACCGCGGCCCTGTTAGCGGGTGGGCTAATTAATCCCCTCCATGCGGAGGATTAAGATTCTAATGGCAAGCGTCACGCTGCAGCAGAACGCACATTCTCTTCCTGTTTTGGGGGGGGGGGGGAGGTGGGGGGGGTAATTATGTGGATTTTCTCTGTGTTTCAGGGGGGTGTAATTATATGGATTCACTCCTGGTTTTGGCCACAGTCATGTGGGTTTTGTGTCTGTTTTGGGATTTCCACACGCACGGCACACTGCAAAAACCCTCAAATGGATGTTTTAGAGGAGCAGAAAGGTGACCTGCTCGTGTCACTTCATCTGTGCCTGTTATCTTGTGACAATCACATTAATGAATTGCGGGAGGCTGTGAGAGACTCTTCCAGGATGGCTCACAGTAACACTGCGAGTGCTATTCAGAGCAGGGTTAGTTATGACTGTATCGTATGCATCGGCACATTAGCATGAAAGAGTGGGCTATTTAATTCAGCCATAGTCCAGGCTCATTGCTGTCTGTGCCTGACGTCCATAAGCCATGATTAAAACTGATGAATGGTCTGGGGTCATTTTTTTTGTTTTATTTTAACAAGAGAAATAGGGCTGTATGTTTCTGAAGACCATTCTGGGATCAGTGCTGGATCGGAGCCATCCCCCCCTCATTAGAACAGAGAGAGCTTGTTTTTTCTGATGACTGTATCAGTGCTGGGGCAGCACCATTTTGTTTTTGCATTGAAGCCCACTCTCTCTAATGACTGCTCTGGGACCCGGTGCTAGGACAGCGGAATATCTTTAAATTGATGGGTCCACCGTAGTGCTTGTGATGACAGCTCTTGCATCAGTGCTAAAGCACAACCGCTCCCTTCAGTGTAATTTGTTTCTGCTGAGGGGTGATGAGTGTGGTGTTTCTGAGAAAGGCGGCTTGGCTGATCTCGGTTACCCTCTTCCTGTCCTCATCCGGGGGGTCATTGGCGGCCTGTTTGGGATTGAGGCTTTAGCCACCGTGGTACAGGCTCTCTCATCCTGCTCCCAGGGCGAATCACAGAAGATTCCTTGGTCTTCGTCTTGCTGCCTGGAATGCCTTCATGTCTTTGTGTGCAGAGCCATGATGACATCAGCTGACGCTGGTGTAAATAGCTTGGCAGTCAATGAAGACTGATGGCTTAGATCTGTAGACTCAATTTCCTCGGTGGGTGAAATCCACAGACACTGCCCCCTGGTGGATAGGATTGGAACGACTCTGTCTCGGCGCTGGTTCTTCTGTAAAGCCGGGCTTTGGGTAGTTGTTACAATATTTTATTCATATTTCGTTTGAAATATTCATTGAGCAATGGCATGTGAGAGGGAACAGAGAGGATCCATCGGCCATTTTCTGTGATGTGGGAAAAGCAGCAGTCTGGAGATAAATGCTTGTGCTGGTTTTTGTTGTGATATGAAAGCATGGCTTTTGAAGCTTTGTCCGAGGATGGTTATGTAATGCATCTGTTCTCATGTGAAAGGTCTGTGGGTCCTTCGCTTTCTATGTCCAGGATAAATCATGTTTGATTCTTTGACATGAACCTCTTGCGTGCCCCAAACCAGGCGCAAGATCAAATATTGAATCATCTGAGTTTGTGCATATGAGAGCACTAATAGATCGCTCAGATCAGTGTTTGAACGCGCAGCAATAAACAAGACAAAGAAAAAATTCAGTTTTATTCGTTCTCATCAATATTCATGGAGGAAACCCCAGCATAAAATTACAGGCAGCTAATTGACACTGTTAATTTTCCTGTGTGGAGCTGCGAATGGATGCTGATCTCGCCCAGTCAGTCCTTATTCACACGTAATGAACTCTCGTTTCAAACGATGCCTGAGGTATCCAGGGTCCTCATTCGATTATTCAGTCCTCATGGCTGATAATACGAGATTAATAAAAATGCATATCCATAATTTAGATATGCAGCCAGAGATGTCAAAGAGGCATTCACGGATACTTTTTAGCTGCAACCGCAGCTCTAGAGCTCTGTCGGTCGGTCGGTTGGTCCACTGAAGTGTCCCACCCCGTAGTGGCCACAGTTTTCGCCCCAGGAGGCTGGAATTTGGCATGGACGTTAGTCATGACCGGAAGGTACAGCTGAGTAACTTTCAGGCCGATTGACCAAGAGGGGGCATGGCGATGGGCGTGGCCTATCACAAAAAGGTGCATAACTCCCAAATGGATTCACAGATTTGGACAAGATTGTGGAAAGGTTGGTCATGAACCAAACCCAATGTACCAAAGAGGTCACGTGTTTGTGTGAGGGTGTGTGCGTGGATGCATGCACACATGGATGCTTGCGCGTGTGCAGTCGCAGCTATTGCGGATTCACGCTTGTTCAAAACACATATATATCTGTATAATTGGATCCAATGTAAATGCTGTGCTCTGGATAAGAGCGTCTGCTAAATGCCTGTAATGTAATGTAAAATCTCCAGTGAGAAGCGGGATCTGATAGTACTGTCCAGTCACAGTCGAGTCGTAGAGTTCGCCTTGTGCAGGAGCTCTGAGCAGGCGGGCTAACCCTCTCCCCCCCCCCCCCCCCCCGGAGCAGCCACCTGCGCTGCGTTAGCGACGGCGGTGTGGGGGCGCGCTTTGTCTCTGTCTGTGTGAGTCAGAAGTGTCATCTTTTCTGCTTTTCTCAAGAACTCGCAGCCTCTCCTGTTTTTCTCATCTCTTGACTTGCCGTGAAATTCTCCAAGGGGCCCGCTCGACGTCACGCGCTCGCTGCTGGGAGGTCGAGGGGGTGTGCGAGAGAATTCCCCGTGTGTGTCAGCGGTATTGTGGGAATGTGGTGATGCCCCCCCCCCTCAAAAAAAACCAAAAAAACACGTCTCCTGAGTCCCTTCCTCTCTCTTACCATATGTTACATTGTCGGTAGTCGGTGTGTAAGGGATGCAGTGTGATGGCGGGTGTAGAAGTGGAGTAATGTAAGAGCTTTGCATTCGTCTGCATGGCTGTGCTTACACACACACACACACACACACAAACCTGTTTTTCCTCCCTCGCAGGGACGTGGTCCTGAAGCTGCTGCAGTATGAGGCCTCCACCAACGTGGCCGACAGCAAAGGCTGCTTCCCCCTGCACCTGGCCGCCTGGAAGGGGGACGTGGAGATCGTCCGGATCCTGATCAACCACGGCCCCTCCCACTGCCGGGTCAACGAGCAGGTGGGTGGGGTGACAGCCGCAAGGTTCTCATAAAGGGCGGGGCCAAAGGGCCGGTCCTCACGAGGGAGGTGGTCCCGGCACACAAGGGGCGCGGGGCTGTTGGGTTTTATTCAACCACGTCACACTGCTCTGGGTGTCGAAAAAGGGGGACGGATTCCCAGCTGAGCTTCTGTTTTCCTCTCTCTGCAGTTTAAAGTGCTTTTCAATTGGCTGTATTAATGTTTAATGGTTTCTAGGGGACTCTATGACACCTCAGTTATTATGATCCCTGGTCTATTTACCAACAATGGATACCATAGAATGTGAATGTGCAGCTTTATAATTGGTTGCCAAATTCCAATTGTGTTATTTGTGTTCCGCCGTTTCTCTTCGGCGAGAATGCAATGCTATTCCTTTTTTTTTTATTTGGACTGTAATTTTTTTAATGATGCCCTTATTTTATGCAGCTCCATTTAATGGGAAAGGGAACGAGTCTTAATGTCTCACCCGGAGAACGGTGGATTTGCTACAGCTGTGATGCCAAGATGTCACGCGATATCCACCGCAATTTCTCACAGCTTTAATAAGCACCGCTCTGCTATTTCATCAGCTAATGATCAAGTTAATCTCCAGTAGTAATTTAATTAAACTCACTCAGTCTTCGAGTACTTAGGCAAGTTCTTGTGATGAAGTTCAGTGTGATGAATAGTCCCTTACTGACTATAATCTAAGATTCTTCTTTAGGAGCAATCATCTTCATTTGAGTTTCCAGTGCAGTGTTTGTGATACTGCTGGAGAGCAGATGAAGCTTCACTTTTCCCCGGTATCGGGATTGGCTCTGATGCTGGTATCTCCCGTTAAACTGCTTTAGACTGCTGCATTTTGTAGCGTGTCCCTTTACTGCGAAATAACTTGTTGCGAGGTAAAAAAAAAAAAAAAAAAAAAAAAAAAAAAAAAAAAACCTGGACTGGAATAAATTAAAAAAACTGGACCGGAAGAAAACAAAACCTGGACTGGAATTTGAAAAAAACTGGACTGGAAGAAAACAAAACCTGGACTGGAATTTGAAAAAAACTGGACTGGAAGAAAACAAAACCTGGACTGGAATTTGAAAAAAACTGGACTGGAAGAAAACAAAACCTGGACTGGAATTTGAAAAAAACTGGACTGGAATAAAACAAAACCTGGACTGGAATTTGAAAAAAACTGGACTGGAAGAAAACAAAACCTGGACTGGAATTTGAAAAAAACTGGACCGGAAGAAAACAAAACCTGGACTGGAATTAAAAAAAACTGGACTGGAAGAAAACAAAACCTGGACTGGAATTTGAAAAAAAACTGGACTGGAAGAAAACAAAACCTGGACTGGAATTTGAAAAAAACTGGACTGGAAGAAAAAAAACTGGACTGGAAGAAAAAAAAACCTGGACTGGAAGGGTTTAATTTAAATAATTTTAACGTTTTTTTTTTCCTCATATGCGAAGTGATACTGAATTGTGCAAAGGAATTGGACATCGTAGCTGTGGTATATGGTTAATATACCATGACTATGAACCAATCAGATTGCTTGATTTGAGCTTCCCGTTTTATAATACTGGATTCTTCAGTTCATTCATTACTACTCAGAGTCCAGAGCAGAGTACTGGATACTGCTGGTCATTACTTACAATCTACAGTGTAGTACTGGATACTGCTGGTCATTCATTACTACTCACTGTGTAGAGTATAGTACTGGATACTGCTGGTCATTACTTACAATCTACAGTGTAGTACTGGATACTGCTGGTCATTCATTACTACTTTCAGTCTAGAGTATAGTACTGGATACTGCTGGTCATTACTATTCACAGTCTAGAGTATAGTACTGGATCCTGCAGGCCATTCATTAGTACTCACAGTCTTGAGTACACAGCAGAGATCTCCTGGAAGGCCACATAGTCTACAGTTGCTTTCTTTCAATCATTGGCAATTTTGGCCTGGCAAAACAAGGTGTTTTGAATCTGTAGTTAATCAGTGACTGAAATTATACATTAAACTATTGAAACACTCTAAAACCAACGGACACTGTAGAGCGTCTGCTATTCCAGAGTATAGTATGGTATACTCCAAACTTATTACTGCTCATATCCTGAAGAATACGCTCCCTGCAAACTGAAGGATCTCTTTGTAACATTACCTTTTCATTTTGTGTAGTATTGGGGTGCTTTTTTCTCTCTCTCTCTCTTGGGTGAAGGTGAGGTATTCTCTCTCTTACAAAGAGGCATCTGATTGGTCTGTGCTTCGTTAGCATCTAGCTGTAGTTTCGGTCCCTGAGGAAGCGGTTGATTAGTCGTCAGGTTTTTCAGGTCTGATTTTGGATTGCGGGAAAAAGAAAACCCAATGCAGAATAACAAGGTGCAGAGTGAAGCATTGTGCTGTGAAAAACTGGTTGAATCCTGTAATTGTTTTGAAAGCTTTAAAGGTATTTTAAAGGTGTGACTAACAGGTAGCTGAAGGTGTGAATAGCAGGTACGGTAGAGGGTGAAAAAAAAGCTGTACTTCTTCGTTTGATAGCAGGTGCTGTGGCATTATCACCACAGTGTCCTGGGCTACAGGGGGCTGTTAGGGTGAGCTGTAGGTGGAACGTGACAAGTGTGAGTGAAGCAAAGCAAGCGGGGTGAAGTGAACACAGCCGGGGTGGCGCTGAGCAAGGTGTTCCCCCAGGCCGAGAGAGGGGGAGAGAGACAGGGAGAGAGAGAGAGAGACAGGGAGAGAGGGAGAGAGACAGGGAGAGAGAGAGAGAGACAGGGAGAGAGAGGGAGAGGGAGAGAGAGACGTGTCCTCCGCCCATCTGGAGTGCGTTTTTAAGCCCTCTCTCTCTCTCTCTCTGACCTCGCGGTGGCTTTTCGGCAGCCCCCCCCCCCCCTCCGCTGTTCCTCGTTTCGAGCCTCTTTTTTTACGGCAGAGTGCAGCGTCAGCACAGAGAGCCTCGGAACGGCAACAACCGCACTCAGCGGCGCGGGCGATGCTAAACCGGCGCGCTGCGTTTCAGTCCACACCGCCGTCAACTGCACGACACGACGGCTAGGTCTCCTAAAGGGGGGGGGATATTATTCAGAAAGAAAGAGGCAGAGAAAGAGGGAACAAGTGAGAGGGAAAAAGTGAGGGAAGGTACTTGTGGGAGACTGGTGCTTCCTTGTTAGGGGTCTGAGGAAGTGTGGATTAAGACCGAGGGATAGCGGAGCCGTTTTTGGCGTTCACAGGGGCGCGTCTGCTTGGCGCTCGTCCTCCTCATCCTCGGGCGCCCGGTCGCCTCCCTGTCAGGCTCCAGTGCCCGGTGCTAACCGGAGAGAGGGAACAGCTGCATTTCGGGTGAATTACGGGCGAGGGTCAGCGGGAATCTGTGCCTCCAGCCTCCATGGTAGCCGGCACTTCCTCAGACCCCTACCAGGAAGCACGAGTCCTTCCTGGTAGGGAACCAGTGGACCTCCGAACAGCTGGAGCAAAGCTGAGGACTGCCATCAGCTCTGCCACCACAGATTCTCTTCTCCGTTTCCTTATCATACGGGCTTGTGGTGAATAACAGGAGTTTTTTGGTGCTATTTTAAAGTATATGAATATTCATGAAGCGATGGTACATCCATTGGCAAGGTATTGTCCTTTCTAAGGCCCCCTCATGAATATGCACAAGATGCATCAAACTGGAAAGCTTCATCGGTGGAGACTGCTTTCAATGTTCAGAACACCAAGCCCCGCCATCTGTTTCATCTGTCCAGAATGTGCGGTCCCACCATCTGCATCCAGCCCGCGGATGCCCTGGTTCACATGGGCTGGCGTGAGCTTGGCTGCGGGCTAGCGGTTTAGGAACAGGGCCTGACTGGCCTCTCCGTGGGTGGGATCAGCACCACACTCTCTTCTGTTTTTACTCAAGCCGTGACTGTAGGTCTGGAAATGGACACAGCCTCCCCTAAGCTCGACCCAGCGCCCTGGCTGATTGGATGATGTATATGACTGACAGGGTGTACGATTTATGCGATTGGCCGTAAACTTGCTAGGGTACTCGCAGCACAAGTCCTTTCACACGAATGCCGCATGCAAGTTTGAAGCCTTTTTGGCAGTTGCGCTAGTTGGCTAACTGAGTTCTGAAAGTGTCAGAAACTGCAGGCATATTCTGGCAGATGTCCTGTTGTTAAGAGCGGCCCCCGTATATCATCCAATCAGGGAGAGCTTTAGCTGCCTCGCCTGCGGGAATGTGTGTACCCGTCGCCGTATGCCAAACTGCAATCGCTGCTGTTCATTTATTGCCAAATTTATTACCGATATCTTTGCTCTGATGCGGTTCAGCTCCTGATGCCGTTTCTAGAGGCTTTTCTGACTGTGCGCGTCAATGCAAAACAGGTCCACCTGTGTGTCTCGAGTCAGTGTGTGTGTGTGTGTGTGTGTGTGTGTGTGTGGTGTGTGTGTGTGTGTGTGTGGGGGGGGGGGGTTCCTGGTGTTTGTAAGAACATCACACCTCAGAAATTAACTACACGTACGTGTTTACTGATCCCTCGGCTGCTGTTTACCCTGTTAGTGATTGAGGTGAGGAAATATAAAATTTTCACTGCAGTTGTATGCTAATGTATAGCACGTGCGCTGCCATTATTACCGCTGTAAAATGAAACCGTGGTAAACGGAGCCCTGGAGGTGCATCTCGAGGGGTGGCGACGGTGCGGTCGGTTTATTGGACGGATTTTATGCAGAGGTGGGCTTGAGGACCTCTTCAGCTCTTAATTGGTTCCAGCTGGTGTCACTCCAATATAAACCCAAAGAGGCCGTGCCATCGGCAGCCCAGTGTGTGCCTGTGTAAGAGAATGCAAGGTGAAGTGTGTGTTTGTGTGTGTTTGTGTGTGTTTGTGTGTGTTTGTGTGTGTGTGTGTGTGTGTATGTATGATGGCGGCTGCAGCCTAGCTGCTGGTGCAAGCACGCGTGCCTTTGCTCTAAACATCTAAACTAAACTAACTCCACACTATCCCACACCCGTCGTAACTGCCGTCCTTAATGTAGTCAGTTGCAAAAAGATGTTCGTTATCCCTGCTGATATACTTTCTGCCACTCAAGTGAAGGACATCAGACAGCAACTGAAATATATTTGGGCCCTTATGATGTGTTTTATAAATGTGGTCCTAAATAAAGAATTAAAATGTGTGTGTAGGCATGTGAAAATGAGCGAGTGCAAGCGCACAGTGAGTGAGCGTGCAGCCTTCAGGCTGCAACGAAACCAGCGTAAAGCAATTATGAACTTTTATCGACTTCCCCACAGGACAGGGAAATGGCAGGAAATCTATGGGCGCTCATATTTCACCTGAAATGTCAAGGGGATGTTCCACCGCATTTTGGGCTGGCTCGCAAACTTCTGTCGCGTTTCTTTAGTTTCATTGGCCGGTGCGATCCAGCGAGGCTTCTGAATTTATGCCGCTGGGAGGGGGGGGGGGAGGCGGTGGAGGCCATAGAAGCAAACAAGACACAGTGCTCCTAATGGGGCCTGACAATACGTCCTTTCAGTTTGGGGTCTATCTGTGCGCCTGTCTGTGCCACGGGACCCCGGAGAGAGTTACTGCTTCAGCGACGGCCCCCTGCCCTGCCCTGACCCGCCCCTCTGTTCCTCTCCGGGCTGCGAAAGAGGGGAAGAAAAGAGCGCCTGTGGGGGGAAAAAGAGCACCTGCGGTTCCCTGCGTCGTTCCTCCGGTTCTGCTGCGTGTGGGGGTCCTGTACCGTCTCGGTGAAGTGTCCTCACTGGCCTCTGGCGCTCCGTGTGGCCGGAGGCCAGAATTGCAGCTGAAACTAACAGGGTCATCGCCGTCCTCTCCCGGCCATGAGGACAGGGTGCGTGTGGGCCCACCGTGACCATGCGGCGTACTTTCGGGCTCTGCCGAAATATTGGCCGACTTTGACGTGCACGGCATAAGGCCCGGGGTCTATGTCTCTTGCAGCCAGCATGGACAGCACCGTCAAAGGGGCGGTAGTTATGTGCTCATTATCTAAATAACAAATGCTACCATCTCTGAATAGCATCACGGAAAACAGGCACTGTGGTGGATTGATTCAAACTTATTTTTAAATATATTGTATAAAAGTAAAACCAGCATACTCAAAAATGGTATCCTAAAGGGATTTCTTACTAGGACCATAGCAGCCTTAATGTGGAACAATTATTCCTGAACCGAACTCCGTAGACGCCCAATTTTTTATTGTAGAGATTTTATCTGCCAAAAATGGCGATAAAAATCTGCATAGTTTCTGAAAAGCTCACAAAACTTGGCAGGTCTTTGAAGGGCTTTAACGGAAGCTCAGTCACAGCGCAGCGTTGTTTGGCTCTGACTTGGCGGTGGCACTTTAGCACTATTTTGCGGTTTTGAAACAGCTGTATGTAAAGACATGGAAATTGTTGCACGCATGTACTGTGCCTCCTCACACTTAACATTTTGGCAAATTGCGAGTATTAAATACGTCATATTGGATTTTCTGCCTTGTTGGAATTTTGTTTTGTAAAATATTTTAATGAAAATTCCTCCCGAGGCTGTTTATCTGATCGATTCGCTGCATTCCCTGCGGTATTCTTCAGATGCTTATCTGCGAAAGTCAGTAAAATATTGAGCTTCTGGGCGAGGCTGTGCCGCCCTCCGTAGGGCAGCGGGCTCTCAGACTGCCCACTCCGATTTAAGTAAATATATCTCGTTTTCATAAAGCGATACGGCCCAGTCAACCAATCGATGTGTGTAATTTCAGAGAAAATATGCAAAATTAGCTTTACGCTGGGCACCCTGTGTTTAAATGTGGGTTTGTTTTTGTTTGTGTACCTCACGGCTGTGATGCTCCTGCGTGCGTACAAACGGACCGTTCGTTTTATTCTATTTTTACTCTCCCTAGTCTCCCAGCTCGCTCTGTTAAATGGGCGCTGGTCTGGCTGCAGCAGCAGCAGCAGCAGGAATAGGAGCAGGCGCAGGAACAGGAACAGCAGGAGCAGGCGCAGGAACAGGAACACGAACAGCAGCAGCAGCACTGCTCCGTCAGCCCGCCTCGCGAAGCGGGAAAGCGCTAAGCGCAGATTTGCCGCAGATATTTCAGCGGGCGATCGATTGGGCCCCGGGGCCCTTGTCTCTTAATGGAATTAAACAGGCTCCCGCGCGCGCGTTTGTCACGGTGCTGCCGGCCCGGTCCCGGGTTCAGCGTGTTAAGAGTCGTGTGCGGACATGGAAACCCATCGCTGAGGTCAGACCAAAGGCTGGACTCCATTTATTAAGTGCCAGGCGTGATGAATGCCCTGCTGTTCCTCCTGCGGGCTGTTAGGGGAGCGGCGTGTTTGCCTGTTTTTTGCCTGTGTGACCTGATTTCGTTTTTTACGGTCAGCGGTCTTTGACCCCCAAATTGCAACTTTTTTTTTTTTTTTTTTTAAACCTATCATTGATGGCCATTGTGAGCTGTGTCTCACTTACGCCACTTGTCATTACTGTCATCGTTCCACATGTTTGTGTTTGTGAGTGCGTGGGTGAGTGTGTGCGCCAAAGCTGTATATGTGTGCAGACAAAAAGTTCCCATAACTATTCGAACTTCGTGATAGACATGAGCTTAGAAAGCTGTATAAAATAAACACAGATGCTGAGCTATATGGCATACTAAAAATAAGTATAGTATTTGGTTTTATACTAATACAATTGCTTTGAGCACTGCATAGCTTCTTCATAAGCACTACATCGTCATTCATAAATGCTTATGTCAATAATATTGCATACTTGTATAGCTTATTATATATATATATATATATATATATATATATATATATATAATATTTATATAGCTTTTATTAAGGACTATTCATAGAGTGATTCCAAAAATATTTAGTTTTACATGTAGGCTAATATTTTTCACCAGATTACATTACATTACATTATAGGCATTTAGCAGATGACGTGTCACAGCATTTCATGAACCTCCGTTCATGAGAATAGCACTGCTGATGTGTCGCTTGTAATTTATGAGATCGGTGAACATATTTCTCCTTACAGAGTCTTTCAAGATCCTTCTAGTCTTTCGATCTGTGATTGTGGACTGCCCTCTTGATTTGAAGCCAAAAATTTTCAATCAGTTTCAAGTCTGAACTTGCAATACTGCTAACATTTCACAAAGCTAGCCATATTGCACACTACGTTTCAGGTTGCTCTGCCTTACACCAGCTAGCCTTAGCTGTGAGTGCTGTCTGATGGAACATTGGGTCGATAGGCTTGACAGTGCTGTCCAGACTGTGCAAACAGGTGATGGCACCTAGAATCCTTTTTCCCTTTGGTGAATCCACAGCCCCAGATGCTTTACCTGCCTTTGGTCGAGAGGAATACAGATGAAGAGGGTGAGAGAGAAGACGAGAGAGAAGACAACCTATTTTGGATACGAACTTGTACTTGGTTAGGTCTCGCTCAACATCATGGTTTCATCTCAGTGTGACTTCCGTGGTAAAACAAAACGATGACAGTGACGCACGTGGACTGTGACTCATAGACGTGGACTGTGACTCATAGACGTGGACTGTGACTCATAGACGTGGACTGTGACTCATAGGCGTGGACTGTGACTCATAGACGTGGACTGTGACTCATAGACGTGGACTGTGACTCATAGACGTGGGCTGTGTGACGGGCCGCTCGCTGGACTGGGTGCATTCCGTCTCTGTCTGGGAACCCGGGGGGCGTGTCTTGGGCTCTCCGAGCGGGACATTCCTGCCGGGTGACCCCTGCACCCAGGCGCTGTCTCCGCCGCGGTGCGGGGACCTCATTAACTCCCATGATCTTCACACTCATCCCAGGAATGTTTTCTTCTCAAATAGCTGGGGAACGAAGGGTCACACCACCCCCCCCCCCCCCCCCCCCCCCCCTTGAATCTGGTCCCTGGGGAGTGCAGCTTGAAGAAGAATTCCTCGTCTTAACCACCCCCACCCCCCCCCCATCACCCAAAGCCCGCATGGTACAGCCAGTGGAAGTCCTTCTCTTAACACCATCCCGCTAACACGATTCAAGGGATTTGAATTTTAAATGTTCTCCAGCTTCCTAGGCTGGATATTCTAAAAATGGACCCACACCCCCCCCTCCCCCCTCCCCCTCCAACTTCTTATTTTCTCCAGCACGGTGTGGAGCTCCAGTTCTTTTTGTGTTAACGATGACTCACTGCGAAAGAGACCTGAATATTCCAAAACTTGCCGCGGGCAGGAAAATTAATAATGTCAACAAATTATCCGTTATTTTCTGCAAAGTTTTTAGGCTCCGCTTCATTAATATTGATGAAGATGAAGCGTCTGAATTCCCCTGTAATCCTTGTGTTAGTTATCTCACATTTATTACTCATCCAGTTCATCCGGCTTGTCAGTTATCGGCTATTTCATGGTCAATGGTCCAAATAACTGTCATCCCTGCACGATTTCCACCCTGAGGATCTCTCTTCTTAACCATCTTCAGCCATACATTTTCATACTATACTGTATGTACTGTCCGTGCGGTTCTAGGACTCTCCTCCGGATATCCTTGTAATAGACAGGGTACCTCAGTCAGCAAAGAGGTGCAGAAGCTCCATGGTCTGGCTTGTGAGGGGAGGGACACGTATGTGTGTGTGAAACCCTAGCCTGCTGTTGCTCCTCCAGGCTGTGTATCTGACTCCGGTAAAGGTGCAGCAGGCACTGCCCATTGGTTTGGTGCATTGCAGATACCTGTAGTATACCTGGGAAGAGATGGGTAAGAGGAAAGGAGACTGTATGGTTATGCAAATGTGTGGGCATCTTTCTGTTTGTGTTTGTGTAACCTTTATACTAGTGTGTGTGTGTGTGTGTGTGTGGCTGTGTCTCTGTGTGACTGTGTATATATTTGCGTGTTTATCTCTGAATGTTCTTGCGATGTACTCCCTTGTGTCTCAGAATGCTTTAAGATTTAAGAGGCAGAGTCTGCTGTGGAATTTCCAGGGTAACCACTGTTCCGTTAGGGACTGTGGAGGCAGGAGACTTTGTTCACTTCCTGTGATGTAAAGGTCAGAAGTCTGCGTTCCCCATGTGACCAGGGCTTTTGGTGATGAAACTCATCATGCCATTAATGCAAGGCTGAAGCCTTCCAAGCAAATATAGGATGTTTCCTGTCTTGCATTCTATAGCGTCTTTGTCAGCAGTCTGAGGTCACTTCCTCTACTATGCAGGTCAGGAATTTGAGGTCACTTCCTGTGGTGTACAGGTCACTGCGATGAGTCGCAGTCTCCTCTGGAATGATCTGGAGGATTTGTAAAGTGAAACCATGTGTGCTCTTACAGACTCCCCTAGGAATTACCTTCCTGGGAAAATCTACCCAGACCAGCGCTAGTCTGTGGTGAAATCTAATTGGCTGATAGGTTGGGGCGGGGGGGTGGTCAGGAGATTTTTTTCAGTATCAGCCATACTGCCCCCTGTTAAATTACCTACTGAACTACACCCACACTACAATGAAAACAGACACATGCAATCTTTGTCTACCCTTTCTCTTTCTCTGTCAAACACGTGCACGCACGCACGCGCACACACACACACACACACAATGACAGAATCACACCACACTAATATAGTACACACAGGCACTGCAGTTATTGGCATGGTACATATGGGTTATGTGAACTATGTGAACACATTGTACACATACCCACATTAAAAGTATGTGCATTATAGATGCACACATGTCTCCATTACTCCCACACATCCACACTACAGTTTTACACACGCATGCTGCAGTTACTAAAATCTAAACTGTAAAATTATGTACAGCTCCCACTGCACGTGGTAGCCACACTGCCCCCTGGTGGATTACTGAGGATAATTAATCTGCTTTTCTCTTTGTCATGTAGACTTTAGAAGAGAATTCAAGTTGGAGCTGTTTAAAAATACACAGACAGAGGCCCCACAACCACTCTTGAAAAATATTAGAAGCATTTTTCCTGAAATAATTATTTAGTATATTTTATTTATATTATATATAGTGGGCTCCATATAGTACACTTTAATAATTATTATTTAGGCTAATAGTACTATAGATTCAGTATATTTGCAGTGTTGTGTGTTTTAGGTAGAATAATTGTGTAGATGTGATATAAAGCAATTCTGTTTTGGTGCTTGTCGTTCAATAGTGTAGATGTTGTATCCACATAGTAATTTATGCAGATATTATATGCATTGTATGGCATATTTATTTCTGAGTGTATACACTGAATATTTTGTTTATAGGTAGTACCCTTATTAGTAATCTGAGCTTGTAGGGATGAAAAATAATCTCGATCTGCAATCGCTCTGTCCTCTGTTGGAGCTGGGGACAGGGAGAGAGGGAGATAACAGCAACAGAAATGAGAATGTTGCTTTTTTTCACTGACGAAACGCTGCCAGTGTTCTCTATCCATACTCATCATCAGCACACACGAACCGCCACACAGCTTTCAAATCACCCACTCTGGTGCACACAGCTAGAGCAGGTGTATTTATAGGTTAATTTTTCATTTCCGTGGATGTAGAGTTTTGACACTTGAAAAGTCTTTATCATTTGGCAAAGAGCGTTGCTTGAAACAGTAAGAGACTAAAGTGAAAACAAATTATAAATGTAAACAAAAATGCAGGACAAGGAAGAAAGGTTAAACAAAACACAAACACAGATTTACAGAAATCACTTGCACAACATTCAAAATGTCAGCTTCTGTTTCTCTACACAAGAATTTTATTTAATCAGTATCACATAATGCATTCTGCATCACCCATGTGTGACTGTAGTGACTCTTTACGCTGTATTTACTACAGAAGCCCCCGTCGTAACTAAATGATCACTTGCCACCACCGTGGGGTCTGTTTATCCCCTGCAAATGGCAACTGCCCCCAGCTGTCCGATGATGTAACAAACAACAAACACCATGCAGACACCCCCTCCCACCCCCCACCCCCTCCAAGAAAGCACGTGTATTTAGGGGTGGAGAGTGCATTTGCTCCTGATACGTTGCGTATCTCTGGCAGGTAGACAGTTCTCAGACCAGTCAAGGGGATCTTGAAGTCTGTTTATCTGTGCTGAGCTGCGTCTGTCCCGGTAAACTGCGTCGCCACTGTGTGACGCTGTGGCTCTCCCTGTGTCCTCTGTTCTCTCTGTGCTGTGGCTGTGGAACATTATGTCCTCCTGGAGCTCTGGTTGGAGATGTAGGAGGAGCTTCTGGTCTTTAGAGGAGAAGAAAAGGGCTTGGTAGAGGGGTGGGGGGGGGGGGGGTGGAGGAGGGGGAGAGTTGGACTGAGCGCTTATTCCATTTATTTATTTATTTATTTATTTGGGAAGGAGGTGGTGTTCTGCTGTCAGTGTTCAGACTGTTCTCTTGACACAGTGGACCACATCCTGGGAGTCTGAGCATTTCTTCTCTTGGTCAGCTGGGTATTTGACAGCACCCCTGCCCTCCCCTTCAGCTGCCCCCCCCCCCCCCCCCTTCCAGTGCTGGATTGCTCCTCTGTTGGGCTGCCTGCCTTTGAAATGCACTTTGGTGCCTGGAGACCTTTCTGCAGTCAGCCCGAGGGTGAGGAGGAGGAAGTGTTTAACCAACAAAGCGTGAGCTTCTACAGCAGCGGGCTGTCTGTGCACCTCAGTCTCACTGTACACCTCAGTGTGCACCTTACTGGTCATTGCTCTACCAATACTACCCCTGGAGGAAACTGGGCTTGGCTTGTGTTCACACTAGGGGGGTCCCCTGGGGGCTCACAGGGTGCTGCTCCTGGGTGGAGCTGGGCTCGGCTTACATAGACCGCTGGGGCTGAGATAACAAAAGCTGTTTGTAGAAACATGCATTTACTATGACATAAAAGAAAATGAGGAAATGACTGGCATGTTGTTGAGACTCCAGGTTCTGTGCTAGTTTGAGGTTACTCTCATTGTCTTGGTGTGGCTAGCGTTGCACATACGACAGGTTCAGACCTTGGGGCTGTATTCCACAGAAAAAGTGCGAAGAGAAAATGACGTGTTTTGGTGAAAGTAGACATCTGGATGGTCTGCAGGTGCGAGAGGGACGCTCAGCCAGATGGGTTCCTGGACTCCCTCCAGTTGACCCCTCTCAGAACGGTGCCGTGCTTCCGACAGGCACAGTAATGGCTCAGCTGGACCAGTGCTGATGCATGCTGGGAAGAATGTGGCTCGCTCAGCGGGCCCTGTGTTGAACCCACAGGAAGTGCAGGGGATTGTGGGGGACGCTGGGTTATATTTCACTCCGCACAGGGGTATGCGGACACCTGGATGTTAATATCTGTCCTTTTAAGAAAATCATGTACAGCCAATCCACAGTGGAGGGACCATATTCTCATGAATATGACATTTTTCGAAATATGGAGAATTCATAAAAGGAACGGGAATATTTATATACCTGGCATAGGTGCAATAGGAATGTATTTTGTAGCAGTGTCTCTATGTGTTTGTCTGAATTATTGTTGTTGTTGTTGTGATTATTATTATTATTATTATTATTATTAATAATAATAATAATAATAATAATAATAGTAGTAGTAGTAGTAGTAGTGGTATCAGTAGTTGCAGTATAAGCTGTAAAGAGAGGCTCTATCATAGAGTTTTTAATATTTTTTCTTGGAGCTCAGTAAACCTCATGAAAATTTCAATTTATTCGACATATCTTTAAAGCGATCTTGAGTATGCTACGAGATGACATGCATTTAAATGGCCCCTAAATTCACAGTTTACCTTCTAGCACGCCGTCATAATTGCCATCTAGCATATTCGACTCGGTTGAGAGTTATCGGGGATACTATTTCTGAATCCATTTGGAAACGATCCCCGGGACGTAAAGAGCTGGGCTCGAACCCTGGGCCCATAAGGCTCGTTCAAGTGGTTTGTGTGGCCGATAAGGTCGTTTCTGAGTCACTGAACGCCTCGCATCAAGTTCAATTATTCATGCTCTTTTTAACTGCCTGCCATTATCGCTGAGGGACACATGTTTAGGCAAGCATAAATATAATGGAGGGGTTCTTCACATTACGACCCTGTGCTTGATGTAGTGTGCCTGCTTGGATTCGTTTAACCTCAAGACTGACACAGTGGCACTTCTACGACATCCACACCTGAGGATAATGGGCGGCCACAAACTTAATATAGGCCCAGCTGAATTTATTGATATTTGGTGTGCCCTACTGTATGTCTCACCCGTATGTCAACCGAATGCAGCATTTGTAAATGTCACCATCTACGGGAAATTACACACTGATTCCATTACCTTTTTTAACTGCCGTATCATGAATGATGTGTGATCACGCCTGAGAATAATGTATTTTGTAACATTCCCTACTTACTTTATATAGATGCTGTGTACTTATGAATGCAATTCTCTCACTTGCGTGTACAGTATATATCAATCAGTTGAATGTCATTAATGTCATTTAAAAATGCCACAGCCTGCTGCAAATCAGGAATTTGGAATTTCTCCATAGTCTTTTTCTCTTAAATGTGATGAATGATTGTACTTTTATTCCCCAGTGACACGCAACTTTACAATAAATATGAATTTATGTGACAGTATCATCATGACCAAGTTGTGAGCCCTTAGACTTAGGCTTTGAAACCTCAGCTCTAATACACAATGTGGGATCACGATGTAAATGAGCCTTCAGGCCTCACTGTGTTATCCTGACTGAGCGTTTTAAAGAGACGGGCAGCGCTTTGTGCTTTGTCTGTGCACTTTTAAAATGTCTTTGTCAAATAAGATCAATCGATCTGTCAATCAGTCCATCAATCAATCAGTCGCCCCCCTCTCTGCCCCCCCCCCCCCGCAGAACCACGAGAAGGAGACGGCGCTGCACTGCGCGGCGCAGTACGGACATTCGGAGGTGGTGTCGGTGCTGCTGCAGGAGCTGACGGACCCGGCCATGCGGAACAGCCGCGGCGAGACGCCGCTGGACCTGGCGGCGCTGTACGGCCGGCTGCAGGTGGTGCGCATGCTGGTCAACGCCCACCCCAACCTGATGGGCTGCAGCACGCGCCGGCACACGCCCCTGCACCTGGCCGCCCGCAACGGCCACCGGGCCGCCGTGCAGGTGCTGCTGGAGGCCGGCATGGACGTCAACTGCCAGGTGAGGGGGGGGGCGGGGCTGCGGGAGGGGAGACGGCCAATCGTCAGGCCAGGGGGGCAGGGCCGTGGGAGGGTGGGTGAGGAGAGGTGGCCAATCGTCATGCCGGGGGGGGCGGGGCCATGGGAGGTCGGGTGAGGAGAGGCGGCCAATCGTCATGCCAGGGGGCATGGGGCCATGGGGCCATGGGAGGGTGGGTGAGGGGAGGCGGCCAATCGTCATGCCAGGGGGGTGGGGCCATGGGAGGTCAGGTGAGGGGAGGCGGCCAATTGTCACGCCAGGGGACGTGGGGCCATGGGAGGGTGGGTGAGGAGAGGTGGCCAATCGTCATGCCAGGGGGGGGTGGGGCCATGGGAGGGTGGGTGATGGGAGGCGGCCAATCGTCAGGCCGAGGAGGGCGGGGAAATGGGCGGGGTCAGCAGCACTGTGGTGACGTTACCTGCTCTGTGTGGGAATGGAACCCTGAAACGGGTGACACACTCTAAGGGGTACGACTGCACAGCAAAATGGTTGAACTTTAAAATTGAGAGGGTGGACTGTAATTATCACATTAATTGGCCGCACACACGCAACTTTATGTTGTAACAAAATTCATACAGTAGGTACGAATGTTTGCGGTTATGACACAAATTTGGCTCGCATTTTTATTTTTTTCCCGTGCATGTGTACTTGCGTTCCACTTATGTCAACCCTTGCCCTGAACATTGATGTAACACTGTAGGTAGAGGAACAGGAGGAATATGAAATTAGTGCCGGGCTCAGTGATTCATAGAATCACGAAGGAGGAGGCTTGCAGAAGTTATATAAAAGTATATATAGTCACAGATGTTGTATGGATTAAAATAGAGCGAAGCATAAGTAGATGGGTAATGTTGCAGAAGGGAGGGATGAATAATTTATTTGTTTTGGGGAGTGAGAAAAGGACATGCAGGAGAGGTCGATTTGATTCTTCAGTTAACAGTCGGCCATTAATACCTGCAGTCTTTTTTTACCTTAAGTCCCGCTCGATGATGTTTGTGTTCAGCTGCATTGTGGTACCTGCTGGTGCGCTCACTGTGTTTTGGCCTGAAGAAGCAGCTTGCTCCTGAACGGTTTGTCAGAGAAATACCTAAGAGGAGCAGGTAGAGGATGTTTTCCTGAGATTCTTTAGTAAACCTGTGCTTGTGTTATTTCTGTGTGTGCTTCTGGTCTGTTGAGCTTCACGCTGTTAGTATGTCAGATGCGTTAGCTCTGGTATCTCAATGTGTTCCTGCAGAAAGGACTGTCACGCAGACACTGAGAGCGAGGCTGATGGAGAGGTGCATGCTGGGAGTTTGGGAGTTACTGTATGCTGTGGGAATAGCATCAGGGAAAGAGGGACTCATGTCAGGCTGGATTATGGTGTGTGTCTGTGTGTGTGTGTGTGTGTGTGTGTGTGTGGCCACTGAGTGTTGATAATTGCTGATGCTGATAATTACAGTCCACCCTCTCAATTTTCCTCCCTGTGTAATAAATATTGAATAATGCATCTACTTTTCAGACTCCTCTCATGTCTCCCATGTGTGGCCACACACACGCACACACGCACGCACACACACACACACACACTGTTCCCGACAGAGGAAGCTGAAGCTGAGCGAACTGCACAGTCAGCTCTACTGAGGTCATTGAATTACACACAGCCCCATTACACACTCTCACACACACACACACACACACACATGCATGCTCACGGACACACGCACGCATGCACACACACACACATACGCTCACACGGTATACACACAAACTAAATCTCAGATGTCTTTTTGTGTTCGTTAGTTGTATCGTCATATAATCCCAACCTTTGCATAGAGGAATGTCCTTGGTAAATCAGCTAATCAGCAAAGATTACAGGGGTTCTGGCAAGTGTGGGTCATTTTTGACCCTGTGAACTTGGGGTGCTTGCATACTATGAAGACAACAGGAGGGTTAACTTTCAAATGCGCCTTTCACTACCTCAAAGCACTTTACACTGAAGAGGGATAAGGCCTCAGGCACCACCGATGTGCAGGGTAGTCCCCCTGGGTAGTGCTGAGCTGTAATGTGGAATGTTCCGGAGCAGGAAACAATGAACCACCTGTTTTCAAGGTGGTAAAACCTGATTTTTAAAAACTTTGACAAGATTGCTGGAGTTTATGACAAAGAAGAAGAGAAAAAAAACCCCCATAAAAAACGCCTCAACAGCAGGTGCAAACAGCAGAGAGTGATAAAGCCACATCATTAAAATGACTTAATAAAACTGGCATGATGCTGGTGTAAGCACCCATCTGTCAGCAGTCAGCTGAGTTGTGCGTACGTGGTACAGTGCGGCGCGGCGGTTCTCTGGTAGAGTGAACTCTGCGGTGTGCGCCAGGCCTCTCGGTAGGCCGGCCCGTCCGGCGTTCGTCTTCCTGCGCGTCAACGACCGCCGCGGCGACGACGACGCCGGTGGCCGCCTGGGGGGGTCCTGCACAGCGACAACGGCCCCCCTCGAGCGCGGCCAGGTGGTACAGCGCGAGCCCTGTCTGCGGCTCGTCACGCCCGGGAGAGGCTGCTGGGCAGGGGGGCCCCCGCTCCAGCGCCTGACCCAGATACGCCGAGAGGAAGACCATCTCCAGCTGGCTTCAATTCCTGGAAGCGCGGCGAGAGTGAATTGATTTCCCCCCCCCCCCCCCCCCCCCGTGACATCACCACCCAATCGGCATGGGAAACGGCACAGGAAAGGGTTCTTGGCCAGCGCTTCCTCCCCCCGCCCCCCTTCACCCCCACCCTCCATATACAAGCTGGGCCCATCCTGAAAGGAGAAGCTGGCTTTGTACAGTGTTTCTCCTGTGGCTCGGAGCTGCTGACTACCTTTGTTTGCCATCGATCTGCATCTCTCGCTCTGCGGCTGTGGGACGGTTTTCGCCATCCTGTTTTTGTCCTGCGACCCGGCCTGGTTCTCTAGTAGCCCAGGCCCCAGCTCGGCTCTCTGACCCGGTTCTTCTCGGCTGGTTTCGCTCGTCCTGGTTCCCCGGCCAGGTTCTTGTCCGCTGGTTCCCCTGGTGTGGATTTTTTAGACGGGGGTGGCGAGGTTCATGACCTCGTCCTCTTGGCTCGTTCTTTCTTCTGGTCCTGAGCCCCGACTCCCTTGCCTGCTTCTCTGAGCCGCCTGAGCTCAGCTGTGTCTGTAAGCTCAGGCTCAGGCTCTGCGGAAAGATCCGGAAATCC
Source organism: Anguilla anguilla (assembly GCF_013347855.1). NCBI lineage: Eukaryota > Metazoa > Chordata > Actinopteri > Anguilliformes > Anguillidae > Anguilla > Anguilla anguilla. The sequence continues at coordinate 9,496,981 of NC_049207.1, forward strand.
CCAGAAGAGCGGCGGGATCAGTGGCACTTGGAGGAGGAAGAATATCGGGGCAGCTGGTGACGCAGCGAGCGCACGGTTTTATTCTGCCACTCTGAGTGTGGAGCCATAGAGGAGGAGGAGGTACGGTACGGTACAGTGCACGTACATTTACCGAGTATCTGGTCTGATGCAAATGGCCATCTGTTAGGCTTTTCTGTGCTGAGTCATGGGGTGGCTAATTATGTGCATTAAGATACTGAGTGGGAAATTGCTTCTGCCTATGGATCATTCCATTTCTACATGAATCTGGGGCTTTTTCTGTGTACTGTACAAATAGATGTGATTTGATATTTTGTTTTTGATCTGCGGTACAGCAGTAAATATGAGCAGTGTGAAACGACACAGCTTATGTAATTCTAGCATTAGTGAGGTAATTCCGGCGTCTGGGACAGCTGTAACACAATTTCAGTGTTCAGCGGTGCTCCCTGAGGTTGGTGGGGTGTGTGGATAGCTTTGTAGGCTGAACATTGGCTGAACCTTTAGCTTACGGCTTGCTGTTGATGTTGACCGTGCTTCGTCATACACGTACAGAAAAGTGTGCACACTGTACACACGTTTGGGGACACACAAAAGCCAAATTGCAGGTTATAAGTGCTGTCAACTAAATATCTTTATACCTTAAGTAAAGGTACACTTCTTCATTTGACCTTTAGTCAATTCAGTTAGTTTGCCTTTAAACTACTTGCTTGTAGTACTGTTTTATTTATCTCTCTCTATCTCTCTCTGCCTCTCTCTCCCTCCCTCCCTTCCTCTCTCTCTCTCTCTATCTCTCTCTCTGCCTCTCTCTCCCTCCCTCCCTCCCTCTCTCTCTTTCTCTCTCTCCCTCTCTCTTTCAGACGGAGAAGGGTAGTGCCCTTCATGAGGCCGCTCTTTTTGGGAAGATGGACGTGGTGCGGCTCCTGCTAGATTCAGGTACGTTTTGGCTGCTCTTCCTGATCTCTCACGCAGTTTGGGAGGGAAGAGAAAGCAGATCGGCCCCTCCCTCCTCCCCCTTTCCCCATAGCGTTTCGTATCCCAGTGTACCTGGCTTGCCCCCCCGGCCCTGAGTTCAGCTGAGTGCAGTGCGGGCCACAGTGGATTTACTACCATTAACATGTTGAGGATGCTTTTATTTTTATGAGGGCTATTGTTAGAAGGAAGATTTTTTTTTGTTCAATGAAGTTTATAGAGAGCTAGGAAGGGCAAGAGCAAGATCACTTGAATTTGAATCTGGCAGAGACTCGACTCTTTAAAGCTGTTTGTTTTCAGCTGTCGGAAATATAAATAATTCAGACTGTGCAAAGAATACCAGCTAGAAAAACAAAGCTGGGTAACTAAAAATGAGTCATGTCTTTAAACAAACAAGCAAAAAATCTACAGAGCAGAAACAAAAATAAAATATCACATATTCCTGCTCTGGCACTTCTGCATCAGACAGTAAGTAAATAAAAGTGAAAGTCTGGAGAGATTGGGGGTGGGGGGTGAATGTTCCGAACTGCTTGTTCACTGTTTACTGTGAGCTGTTTCTGAGGCTTTTTCATTGAGGGTAAGGTCAGTGATGAATGGTGTGGCCAGTAGTGCATCCTGGTAGACTCTCCCTCCCCAATCACAGAGAAAGGGGTGGGGGGGCCTCCCTGGCTCCTTGAAATGCTTTCTTCAAGCACTTCCTGTTTCCTCCAACAACAGCTCCGACAAATAGCACCCAACAACATTTTTTGCACTCGGCACAAGATTTATGTGTTCTCTGCGGGGTGGGGCAGTACCCGCACTCCTGACCCCTCTCCATTGGAGCTGATTTGTGCCAGAGGAACCGCTGTGAACTTCCCGCTCAGACCAAATCTGTATCCGCCCGAAAAGAAAAGATGGGCTCAGAGGGAAGTTTACTGCTTGAGATATACAGGGAGGCTCCGCTTTGTAAAATGGCTTTTTTTTCATTCTACTCTGTCCTTGACTCCCAACTGTGGTAGTTCTAAAAAGCTTTGACCTTCAGTCAGAGGAAATATCCATGTTCTTCAGTGGCGGTGTTGAACACACTTTTCTTTAGTTAGTTTTCAACCTTGCGCTGAATTATACATGTATCTGTGCCTATGATTCATGCTCTAGAATAATGACCGGTAAGCAGGTGCTGGAGAGGTCTAATAGAAAAGGTCTTTAGTTGTGTGTATCTCTCCCACCTATTCAACTGTGCAACTTTATTTCAGCTTCTGAAATGTTAAGTTTTTTTTATTTATCTGCTTGGTTACAGAATGTGTGTACGCACGTGTGCGTGTGTGTGTGTATGCTGCCATGTATGTGTACATGAATTCATGTGTGCCTGCGTGTATGCTGCCAAGTACGCAAGTATGCATGAATGTGTGTGTGGGCGTGCGTCTGCATCCATGCATGCACATCTGTTCCAGCTTCCCACTTTGGTATCAGGGACTAGACCAGTGGTTCTTAACCTTGTTGGAGGCACCGAACCCCACCAGTTTCATATGCTCATTCACCGAACCCTTCTTTAGTAAAAAAACTAACTAACTGCAGACTAGACTGAGGGGTGGACCTCTGCGGCGGAGGCTCCACCGAACCCCTGAGACCGACTCACCGAACCCCTAGGGTTCGACCGAACCCAGGTTAAGAACCACTGGACTAGACAGTGTCTGAGATTACACGGGAATACACCAGTGGGACTTGGACACGTATTGGCGTGTTTAGCCTTCCCTCGTGCCGAAGAGATGGTGCTCAGTGCCACTTCCCACCTCATGCTGCATTAGGGAAATGTTTCTGGAACTTTCCTTGCCTTGACATTCGCTTGGACTCTCAGACTGAACAGGAGAGCCAGCACTCAGATGGGTGAGGGAGGTTGAGACAGGAGGGAGTCACACTGGAGACAATTGTGAGTCACTGAGAGGAGACAGTAACCATTTCATTCAACGTGAAGGAGACACGTGGGGACTTGAACTCATGAGAGCGGCCATATTCTACAGTGAGGCTGCTGGAGGAGGCTAATGAACAGCTAGCGGTGTTGATGATTCTTATAGTGAAGAAGAGACATTGTTTCTGACCCTGGGTGAGATGTGATTATTCTCTCCCAATGACCTGGAGAGAGGTCTGTGTGCTGCTGTGTCAGCATTAATGGCTTAGTTGCTATGTTGGGAAGGGTGGGAAGCATCACAGTTGTATCAACATTCAGACAGACATTTTTTTCACTGAGTCATTGGCGGGCTTTTACTCTGAACTCTTTTAGGAATCGATGCCAATATCCGAGACTGCCAAGGAAGAACCGCCCTGGAGATACTGAGGGAACACCCAGCACAGAAGTCCCAGCAAATCACTGCGCTCATACAAGGTAGGACAGCCAACGTCTGTACCAAATCAGGAGGCAGAAGCATGGAATGTTTCATTTAAACTAGCCAATTACTGGCCTGCTACTGGATAAAATCATGACTAAGTAATGCACTCACATAATCACATTGAAAATATTGACATGATTGAGATATTGACACAAAATCCATAGTAAACACACTTAAAGTGTGCATGTATAGACACACACTCAGCAGATCTATAACTGTGCCCAATCAGTTTGTGTCAGACAGGTGTGGTGGTCTGATTTCCACAGGGTGTTTTTCCGTCGAGCTCAGACACTGTGGCTCCTCTCTACTCGTCTCTCTGCCTGTACCGTGTGTGCGTGCAGCAGTGTGAGAAATGGCGCAGGTTTCCTCAGGCTGCAGTGGCGACGCCTCAGGAGCGCGCGCGTGATGTCCTCAGGGCTGTTTCCTGTGTCCTGGTCTCCCCCTGTAAGGATGCGAGCAGAGTCCCGATAGGAGAGAGAAACCGTGCGCGCATGGTCACGTACGGCACTGAGCTATCACCGAAACAACAAGTATTATCGCGGGCCTGTCACGGCGCACTGATACACATTGTGTGCCTGGGCTCAAACGGAGGGAAGGACAGATTTCGGCATGGCCTGGAAGTGCTCGCGGTGTGCTGTCACAGCTGGGCTCTGGCAGTATAAATATGACCAAACTTGTTCTCGTTTCAGAAAATCCCCAGATGTCAGGGGAACAAACTCTCAGCTAGAGTGTTAAAAATAAGTCAAACGGGAGCATCGACCTGGCCTTATACAGTACAGACAGAAGTAAATAGAACCTAGGGAAATTGTTTTTTCTTGTTGTCTGATACACACCATCATGCATTGGCAGTACACATAGGGCTTGACATGCCAGCAAAGCCAACTGAGAGAGAGAGAAGAAGAGAGACAGAGTGAGACAGAGAGAGAGAGACTGACAGAGAGAGATTTCCGTAGATGAACATTGTCGCAGCAGTGTCACAGGGGCGTTTCAGTAGACACCAGGACCCGAGCAGACATTACTCTCTCATGAGTGATTGGACCCATCGATTCTTCTCCCTCTGTAAACCTTAACAAGCGCGAGCTGTCACAATGAGCAATGTACGGCGGAGGTCAGGGAGAGAGTGTACCAGAGAGTGAGAGCAAGCCATCCCAAAATATCTCAGATCAATCTGCAAGAATTGCCCGTCATCCTTGGAGAGGACCTTAACTGCATAGTGCTGTTGGGCCCAATTGATTGTGGTCTGCATTTTTTTTTACGAGGATCTGTTTATTTTTCACTTGGAAAAGAGGGGAGACACAGGGGTTTCTAATTGGAGGGGGAAGTTTCTTTATTAGTAGGAACATGTTACAGAAGCACTATGTCACTGAGAGAAAGCAATGTGTCGTCTCCACCTTCAGGGGACTCTAAACTTCCTGTCTACATTTGTTTTCTTGTTTCCATTGGAACTCAGAACTGGAACACACAGTCTTACAGAACTGCATATGTTGCATTATTGGATGTCAGGTATTGCTCTGTGTATTCTGTTCACGGCAGCGTTGAATGCAGTCCTTTATTTTTCAACCACGGTGGCCTCATCCCCTTGAACCGAGTACATTTTGTGCGATGGCTGATATTTGTGTTAATGTGTTCTCATTTTTTTTTCAATTTCACGGGTCTTATGTCAAGTCCTCTATGAAACAGAGAATGAATGTGACAGGCAACACAATGTGGACACTCATACTATTTTGTGTGAGAGAATATCACTGACAAATGACATTTAAGCAGGATGCCTTATATCTCCTAGTTTTTCAAATAATTTCAAATAATGTTCAAGAGAGCAATAGTTATTATAGCTTTCAGCATTTCATTGAAAATGATCATTTCATATAGTCTGCACATGACTGAAATATTAAAATACTGTATTTCACATAATATAAATGTGACGGCTTGAATATGCCATATAATTTGGATACAGCTAGGGCTGTCACAATGACTAAATTTGGGTGACAGATAATCGTTAGCCAAATCATGGTGGGGGGAGGGGGGGCGGGGTGGGCGGGGTGCTGGGAGCCATTTTTTGCTATGTAGCCTCCTAACTGTAGGACATGTAAAACCATCATTAACCCTCAATGTTATTCATTTGGCTACTGCTGAAGCCCACTATTAGCATACTGTGGTACACATCCACTGTTTCTTAAGAAAAAGAGCCTTTCATTGAATTTGAAAAATGGAGCGAAACAAGAAGAACAGTGACAGAGATCTTATTTCTCGATAAAGATGTCATCCACGCACACTTTCTGCCTACAACCATTGTCAAATTAATTAATTACAATAACTCCTTTAGCATAAAACAAATAAATAAAAATTATTGGGCCTATAGGCCCAAGGGGTGACTACACTTCCTGTGGTACTAAATACCCGCTCTGATGGAGCGCTTGTTGTATTTCCTCGCTCGATTTTCCTGCGAAGGAGCGTGATGGTGATTATCCTGCCACCCCAAGCCTGAAAAACAACAGGGTTTGGATTTTTTGAAGGACCAAAAAAAGACCAGGCTCTTTGCTTAATCTGTAGGGTTCATTAAAACTGCAGTTGTTTTTTGTTTTTTTTCCGGCAAAAAAAGTATCATCGTAGGCTAATTTCAGTTTCAGAATCATTAGCTCACGCTGAGAACGTCGTCCATACTCTCCCCACATTCCCTGTTTGCGTTGGCCTGTTGGCTGAGGTCATTGCGTCGGCCACAACCGCTCACATGAAGGGGTAGGGGTGTACAGGAGCAGATACATAGACTGAAGCAGATAACATTACTGTTTTTTCTTATTCTATAATTGAAAACACACACAATTAAAAAAAAAACTCATCATCACAATGATAGAAATTTAGTCGTATGAATTTTCATAATCGTATGGTGGATAATCGGTTATCTTGACCGCCCTAGACACACAACCAGTGCCTCGGATATGTTCCAGGCTCCGTAACAGCGCACCGAGGCTGTCTTGCTCCACTTTTATGTTCTGTGATTCAGTGTTTAGACAGTGGCTGATGATATGCCTGGTTCTGCTGAAGAGCACAGGCAGTGTGTGTGTGTCTCTGGAGTTCCTCTGCAGCCTTAGCCTAAATGTGGCTCTTTGTTTCCTGTCCCTGAAGGGGCCCATTTACTCCTCCTCAGAATGGCTTCTTTTTTACCTCTCTAGTACTCAGTGTTTTCAGCCTCTCTGTATGCCCCCCCCCCCAACCCCCCCACCATCCTTCCCCATGGACCACTGACTCGTGCTGGCTCTCATTTATTTTCAGTGGGGGTTGAGGTGCTGTGAAATCACAGGCCTATTGCTTCCTTCACAGACAAATCTCATGTTTTATATGTGTATCTGAAGCTCTCACTCTCTCTCTCCTCCCCTCTCTCTCTCCCTTTCCTCCTCCCTCTCTCCCTCTCTCTCTCTCTCCCCCCTCTCTCCCTCTCGCCCTCTTTCTCTCTCTCTCCCCCTCTCTCCCTCCCTCCCCCTCTCTCCTTCCCTCCCTCCCTCCCTCCCTCTCTCTCCCTGTATAGAGTACATGATGGAGGACTTGGACAGTAAGAGCGTAGCGGAGGAGCCCGTTCGGCAGTGTCCTGTCCCCACTCCCCGCACGTCCGTGTCAACGCCAGCTGCCTCGCCCTCCCTCAAGATCAAAAGTAAGCTCTCATAATCCCGCCCACCTCCTCGGTCTCTTTTACACTCCTTCACCCTCCGCACTAACTCCGTACAGGGGGAGTGAACTGGCCTCCACGGTCAGAGGCTCAGCCTGAGAGCGGTGAGCTCCCGGCCTCTGGCTCTGTGAGCGACTTCCTGTTTCTGCCCCAGCTGCTCATGCCAAACCACAAGTCCTAACCTCTGCCCTTAGAACACAAAGCCTGAGACTTATCCACTCTTAGGACCGGGGGTAGAATATGCTGATAGCTGTACATAGCTGCCTTCTACTGGCAGCCTAAAGGCTCAAGAGAGTGTATGTGCAGATGAGAGTGTTACAGAGTGTATGTGCAGATGAGAGTGTTATAGAGTGTACTGCATTTGCAGATGGGAGTGTTACAGAGTGTATGTGCAGATGAGAGTGTGTTATAGAACGGACATGCTGATAGAAGCATGATATTGAGGGAGCATTCTGATTGAAATGGGGAATGAAGCTGTCAGTGCTTTATTTGAGCCAGGCGTTCACAGCTGCAGGTTGAAACGCGTCGCTTGATTGGATGTGACTTACAGTAATGAGATGTTCCAGTCTCAGCAGATGCCGCCACTCGGAGCTTCTGGCTGTCTGTGACTATTTCTGTTCATTTCAGCAGCGTTTGAAATATATCTGTGTCTTTATTTGCATAAGGCTACAATCCTGTCGGGGTGATATGCATTCCAAATAATTTTCATTCTTGTAAACAGTCACTGTCTGTTTGCAACTTTTCTGTTTGGGTTTGCCTTTAATACCATGTATACAATGAAAGCACTGAAAAGCAGTTCATCCAAATGATCGCATGAGTTATTTAACTGTGTGTTAGAAGGGTACCTGTTACCACCTTTTATTTATTAATTATTTTTGAGCATCATGAATAGGGGAAAAAAGACAGAATTGAGTATTTGTATTTGAAACATATTTGGGCTTCTTTCATAAAAAATTTGGTTTCAGTTCAATTATACTACTTATTTTAAGGTTCAGTGGTATACATCTATATGGTATGGATGTATACATATAAAGTATCGAGCATGCAAACTGTCAAGTGTACTGTATCTGGCATGATTGTTTTTACTTGTCATTTTATTATGTTTTATGTGAAATTATTATTACAGTATTTTCATGACTACAGCTGCTGAAGGCTGGGAGGCTCACACTGATTAAAGTCACTGGCTGCTTATCATGATCCATACTACCCCTAGTGGTGAGAGCCATGTAGTGCAGCAGGTTTATGGTTTCTCTGCTCTGAACAGCCCTGTAACCGTTATGGCCCTCCGGCTGTATGGATGAGTGGCCCTGCTGACATTTATAGCCATTCAGCTTCCCGGGTGTGCTGCCTGTCAGATACCAAGGCCCTGCGTGTCTGTGGTTAAGTGGCATTGCAGGCACTGTGGCCATCCAGGTTCACTATTGTATTGCTCTGCAGGCACTGTGATCTTCCAGGTCCAGGGTTGAAAAGTCCTCCTGAAATTATACCCTCCAGGTGTCTCTTCATGCACATTCATATATTTTTTTTTAGTCATGTAACTGTGCTCTAAAGCTCTTAGACTGGTAATATATTATTTTATATATATTTGGTTTTAGAATTTGGCTGAAAGTGGTTTGTGAGCATGCGGGATTTAAACAGAAGATTTATATCACAATTGTTTTCACTTCATTATAAAAAAACGGAATTATTCTTACAAATACTCTTGGAATCGTGGCTCTGGTTCAGCCATTTTCTCTTTCAGTTGACCCATTAATTCTGAATGCGTGCCTTTCAGTCAGATCTGCTGAGCGCTCTCTTAATTATCCTCATTAACCACAACCGCCCTTCACTGTGAGCCCGCGCGGCCCCCAGTGTGCGAGAATGAGCAGGAACACTGAAGCAGAAGCACTTCTTCTGGTTTATTACTGAAATGAAGACACAATCCTGAGGGAAAGTAGCTGGCGTGGGTTTGCCCTGGTACTGGGGCCGCAGGATGAGGCTAACTGCTCAGTGCTGCTGAAAATAACGGAAGGTCTGACTGTTGCAGGACTGGAGATGGTCATTGAACCAACGCAGGTGCTAAACAATGCCCTGTCTATACCTTTTGGGGTTTGATACCTTTGATGTTGTTTTCCTGCTCTCACTGGAGAATCGTGCTATATTAATCCACACAATCCATGAAAAAAAAAACTGACCGTTGCTTTGAAGTATTTGTGGGGGGGAGGTGTTGCTCTTACCATGGCATCTCCTGTGGAGAACGCTATAAATAAGGAAATCAACTTACAGTGCAAATACAGTAGCAGGGAAAATACATAAACCAGCCCTGTACAAGGATCATGTAATAATGTTTATTACGAATCCACAGAGCCCATTGTAGAGTTTATTGGAATTCTGTGGTACAAGGACGTACAGTAGCTTGCTGTGTGGATAAAAATGAAAATCTGAATCCATGATCATGGCAAATTCTATGTCAAGATAAGAAAAACTGTTGTAACATGGGGACAACTGGGTAGAATTACTCCTAGAATATTACCTTAGCTGAGGGGAAATGCTATCAGCATCACCCTAAGGAAGGATCAATGGAGTAATAACAAATGTTGCTTCCCGCTTTTTGTTTAATTTAAGACACTTCCTTTTCCAATTTACACAACTACTTTGCAACCTTTGGGATAGATAGCTAATTTATCTTTTATTGCGTAAGGAAGGGTGAAAATAGAACACTTAAATGGCCCAGAGGAAAGGGAGGTTTGGGGTTGACTTGATGCCAAAAAAAGATCTTTAAGGAGCACAAACACAGGCTAGAGGAACTTGGTTAAAATATGTTCTTACTTAAATAGAACAAAATGTACAGGAGAAATGGTAATATTGTATGCTCTCTGTTTTTTAGCAAAGTTATTATGCAGCATGAATAATGTTTACAAAAAAAAAAAAACATTAAAAAGTTTGATAATGTACTGTAATGTATTACTAAGTGACATTGAAAATATGAGTATTCAGGGCTTCACTGCAATAATATACAGTAGACAAATGGTATAATGATAAAATAGATTATGTACTTCTTTGGCAGATAGGCACAGCTAGGCCTGCATTTTAAGAAGATAACAGCATTGTATCTTTTAAATGCCAAGCCAAAGAAATATAACCTTCACTAATGTCTTAAAATGTCATCAAGTAAGCTGCATATAAAGTATTTTATAACCATTGATAAGAAAACTTTTAATGACTTGGACTTGCGTAAATGTATTGGTGAAATATATTCATAAACATCGTAATCAGATAAATTAAGTTAAGAGCAAATGATGGGAAATCTTGTTGAAAATGCAGTGTGGAGGGCATATACATGGATGATACACATATATAATATAATGTTCGTTATATGTTAGGTAAAGCAGTATTTTACACATGTATTTTGCAGCCAGTGACTAGTCCATCTCTCGTTTAAGGAAGGAAAAATGAAATAAATGCCACTACCCGTTAAAAGAAATGAATGTTCATTCTAGCTATATTCTACCTCGAAATGTACTTTCAGAAAGGATTGAAGAAATGAATGTTCATTTTGCAGGAATATTTTCAGTAATAGGAGAAACCAAGTAGAAATCAAAGTTCAGAAATGGATGAAATCAGGAGGCCAAATATATTTATTCTCAATGACTATACCAATGTGCTGTGGCCACAGAAGGTGCTTGGGGCCTGATTTACTAAGACACTTAGCATATGTAAAACCTTTTAGCTCATGCAAAACTAATGACATGACGAATAATTGGTGCAAAAAAAAAAAAAAAGGTTTTGTGTGTGTTAAAATGTGCTAAAGGTCATCTCTATCAACTGCCGTATGAAATTTTCAAAGTGCATATAAATTTAAACTGCTGAGTTATCACACTTAAACTGCTGTTTTTCAATTGATTTAAACTACGGAAACTGCTGCCAATGTGGATAAACAAAGTAGGACACTTTGGGAGTGAGTCTGACGAGTAATATTTTGTTAGATATTGATACTTCGTCTAGCAACTGGCTATCTAGCTAAGGTAAATGGAAAACACAAGGTAATCTGTCAAGCGGAAAAGTGCCACCTCAGCGTCTGTTTTTAATTAGTTCTTTTTCTTTAAGCTCTTGCCATTTAATAAACAAAGCTCCGATTTTAATCCTTCTTCTCTGTTTGTCTTATCTCTCCACTCGATGTACCTGTCAGGTGTTATTTTCTTTGCTGCCAGTGTTATGTCGGGAATAGCCATGCCGAGCCGTTTTGAAGGACATGCTCATTTGAAGAAAAAAAAAATAATGGTGGGTTGGGGGAAGTTTGTCGGGTCTGCCTTCCAATGAGGTAACTGTAGGCGGGACCAGGCAGCATAGTTACATCCAGTCAGATCTCAAGTATTCGGAAGCAAAAAAATTTTCGACTGTCCGGCGTTGATACCTGCCGTTTAAACACCTCCCTTGGAGAGACCCAGTCTGTCTCGAAAAAACCTCTAGCATGCAAAAATGTTTAAAATGGCGTCGCACGCAGCTTTAAATTCTGCCGGCTTGGTGCGGGGTGCGGGTAACGAGATTCTAACCGCAGCGGTTGTTACGGAATGGACTTTCGCCGCCGTCGTCAAGCGTGGGGCTTTGATTGAGTCTCGGGGGTTTTTAAGCCAATTAACGGCACTCAGATGAGAAATGACGGCGTTTGCCCCCCTCTTGGAATGATCTCCCCCTACGTAGTGAATGCTGTACTTTGTCAAAACAAAATCACCGAATGCTTATTTATGCAGCCTGTTTGAGACGCGCACAGTTTCCCTGTGTTGGATAAATGGCAGAATCACCATAAGGCTCCATGTCTGTGGGCTTCTCAGCGGCAGTGTAATTGGTGCCCGGTCCTCCTGATAGGCCCGGATTGTGTGGGGAGGTTGTTGATGTGGCTGTGTCGGAACGGTAGATCAAAGGCATCGATCTGAGACCCGCATTCAATAATAATTGCACGTTATTCTGGAAGGTGCATTTAGAGAGGCACCGTCAAATCCCCAACCGTCTAGTAGTCAAATACTCATTCCCACCATTTCTTCTCCCTCACCCATCATATTCAATATTGTTTTGATTGTGACATGTATTTACAGCTTGTTTCAGGTTCATGGTCATGAGCACAATTTATATTTCAAAAAAATATATATGTATATATACCACAACAAGGTATTCTGTCATTTTATGAACTATGTGGTAAAAACTCTGGTACAAACAAGGATTGTGGTGGATAAAGAAGTATTAGGTCTATTAAAGAAAACCCTGACTGCTTACCAAACCAGCTGAAAGGATATCACAGTCTGTTCCCTTGCGGAAACTGGTATGGACTTCGTCTTTTGCATTTAAATCACTGTTAACTTCGTTCCTGCTGTGCGGTTGTCGCCGTTTTGTTCATTGACCAAATAACCGAAGGTCTGTGCAAACCTGCTCTCCCTTTCTCTCTCTCTCTGATGGGCAGATGACGCAGTGACAGGAGAGCTGTCGAAGTTGCTGAATGAGATTAAGATGTGTCGAGACAAGGACTACTCCTTCGAGGACCTGTGCCAGACCATCTCCTCCCACTCCATGGAGAGCTTCGGGAGCGGTCGTCTGTCCGACGAGGAGCGCAACAGCACACTCAACAAAGTCAGCAAGGTGAGGGGCAGTGGAGCTACCTTAGCAACGTCAGCAAGGTGAGGTGTGCAGTGGTGTTACTTTAGCAACGTCAGCAAGGTGAGGTGTGCAGTGGGGTTACCTTAGCAACGTCAGCATGGTGAGGTGTGCAGTGGGATTACCTTAGCAACGTCAGCATGGTGAGGTGCGCAGTGGGGTTACCTTAGCAACGTCAGCAAGGTGAGGTGCGCAGTGGGGTTACCTTAGCAACGTCAGCAAGGTGAGGTGCGGTGGGGTTACTTTAGCTCAGGAGGTAAGAACGGTTGTCTGGCAGTTGGAGGGTTGCCAGTTCGATCCCCCACCCTGGGCATGTCGAAGTGTCTCTGAGCAAGACACCTAACCCCTAATTGCTCCCAGTGAGTTGATTGGTACCTTGCATGGCAGCCTTTCACCGTTGGCGTGTGAGTGTGTGTGTGAATGGGTGAACGAGAGGCATCAATTGTAAAGCGCTTCATATAAAATGCAGTCCATTTACCATTTACCTTAGCAACCTCAGCAAGGTGAGGTGCAGTGGGGTTTTCCTTTGCACAGTCAGTGATGCAATGGTGGTGGGACTTAGCAGGACAGGAGGAACACCATATCAAATGCCTTGATAATTGTGCTAATGCATTTGATACGGGCTCCTCATTTAACATTTAATGTTTTGTCAGGTTGGATTTGTTCTGCAGCATATGTTGGCTTTGCTAATGCTGCTGTTGATGCAGGCCATTAATGGAAGGTACTGTTACTCTCTGTTACAGTGTTAATTATACTTTTCTGAGGGGCTGGAGCTTATTAACCTATTTTAATGCACTTATGTTCTTATTTGGGAAAGAGCATCTGCTAAATGAATGTAATTTAATACTGAATGGGTGGGCAGAGCCAGCTGAACCCCAGACGGAGCATACCGGAGTTACCTCATAGTAATATTGCTCCCACTATACTGAGCCAATGCTGATTTTTGTACTCGTTTTGCAACAGTTATCATAAAAATGCAATTCCTATTAATTCCAAAAACAATACAATGCTCTGGTGAATTTACCATCTACCCACTATCCTGTCATGCCACTTGCACTGAAGCATGCAATGCCGTTATGTGTCCAGCAGAGGGTGTGCTAAGCACACACAAGAACTCAAAGGAAGGCCCCGGCGTCTTGGTTATACAATCATTTCCTCTGTATTTATAGAGCAATCAGCTCCTTTCCTGAATGGCTGTATTTTTTCATTGGCGTCACACAGTTTGAGCGCACGGAGCATAAGAGCACTGAGAAATCTGCAGTGAAAATGTGCCACTCAGATTTCTCTTAACAGCATTTTATAGGCTTTTCACCCACAAAACGAGAGCGAACTCAACAGAGGGCTCTGCAGAGAGCCAGGAAAACACACTGAAAAGAGAGAGACCAGAACAGAGGCACGTGTGCAAGGGAGATGTGAACACATGTAAGAGAAGGACATTAATGTGTGTGTGTACATGTGTTTGTGTGTGTGTGTGTGTGTGTGTGTGTGTGTGCGCATGTGTGTGTGTGTCTGCGTGCGTTTGTGTGTGTGTGTGTGTGTCTGTGTGGGTGTGTGTATGTGCTTGTGTGCGGGGGTGTGTGTGTGTCTGCGTGTGTGGAGAAATGTGGTCCTGTGTTCTCTCACCACCCAGCCCTCATCAAGATCAGTTTAATCACATCTAATGCTCCAGTTCAACAGACCCTGTGGCATTATGGGTAAAAAGAAGATTAAAACCACAAAGTATGGATTCTTTACGTGGCTCTAATTGATTAAATCTGTCTAACACTTCTCAGTCCGACAGGCTTAGACCCCACAGTTTTTTTTTTTAAGACCAGTCCTCATCTGTCACATGCTGCTGCCTATATAATTCCCCTGTCATTTAAAACTGTGTTCTGTTCAACAAAAGTGTGTTTGTGCCTGTGCTGGCTGAGTATCATACAAACGACCGCAAGTAATACTTTCACCCTGTCCCACCCGACACATATCTTCTTGGGTGATGGGTTTGTGAGATATGTAGGAGGTTGACCGGGCGCTTATGGGTAATTATGTTTTAATGACGACTCAAACCCATCCCCCCCCCCCCTCCTGTCCCCAGCGCCCTTCCCCTCCCCTCGCCCCTGCCCAGGAGGAAGATGAAGGGGAGAAGAGCTGCGGTCCAGCTGGCTTCTGGGAGGCGCTCACGCCCTGCAATGGCTGCCGCAACCTGGGCTTCCCTGGGCTGTCTCAGGTACAGCACCTGTGCAGCGATGCTCACAGCGCCGTAACACAATGCTATACCTCCAGTATCCCAGAGGGCATGCTCCTGCACTCTACTGTACCTCCACATTGAACCTCAGTTTCCCCAGCCTGTTTCCACGGTAAACACGCGCCGTGTGTCTTATTGCGCTGATAATTTGTGCCTCCCTCAGCTGATACGAGGTGTCAGAGCTGCATTGCGGCCTTAAGCCGTTTTTAATGATTTAATTAAATAGTTGGGAGTGTTCAAGGAGTTGTGTTAAGCTGGTGATTATTCCGATAGCCCTCCTTAAAATGGTGGGGATTATCTCACGGACACGTAACATCATACCGCAGCCATACTGAATGAAGCAGGGGTTTGTTTTCATTCAGAAACCGGATCAGGACATCATTCAGAAAAAAATGCGACACACACTCAGGTGATTGAGCTCCGCGCGTCGTGTGTGTCCCTCCTGACGGACTGTCACATCCGCGGCTGCCTGGCCCGGCTCGCCTCGCCTCGAGCTTTCGTTCTGCGCGCGGGCCCCTTTGTGTCCCCGTGGGTTGCCATGGGAACGGCAGGGAGGGTAACGAGCGCCAGCTTTTCTCCCTGCGCAGATCTGGAAGTTTCTCTGGGTACCTGTCAGGGAGAAGCCTGACGCTGTCGCCCCACACCGGTAACACAAAGCAGTCTGTGGCACATTCAGACGTGAAAAACGGGATGTTGCTAATGCAGACACGCACCTCTTTTTGAAAAAAAAAAAAAAAAATTGGACGTTTGACATTTTTATTCATTATTACCTCATCTGCCCGCTCTTAGTATCTGTCTGCATCCGTGCCACAGATTACAAGGGAAGAAGCACAAAATGGCACGAGATTGGAGACGGGGACGGGAGACTGTGCGTATTGTCAGATTGAAACTCCTCAGTGTCAGAAAATAATAACAATAATATGAAGACTAAAAATAGAAAAAAAAGAAGAGTTGCTTACAAAGAGCTTTTTGAAAACCCAAAGATGCGAAACAGTGTAAACAGGAAAGATCGTAAATACGTATTAACACTGCGACAGGTGACAGGAAGAGTCTAGCAATACATAAATCAGTTGGTGTAGTAATATCGTGGTACTCGCCAAATCATTATCCCAAAAATAACCTGAAGAGGGGAGCCGTATGTTGACACTTAAAGGTTTCAGCAATAATATACTGTTTGTCATAATTGTGACACCTGCTTCTGCTCAGTGAATTTATGTACACAATGAATCGCCTTTTCAATTTTCTATTTCTGTCCTGAATCTGTTGCTTTCCACTGCAGGAAGTAGGAAATTGAATTGCTGATTCAGTACTGAAATTGGAAGCTGAGTTGTTGAATCAGGGGACACAGGAAAATTGGGGCATGTCTGCTGACACCTCACTGTGAGGCGGTGCTTTTAATAATACAGACCGAGGTGAAGGTAGCCAAGTAGCTCGTTAGCTTGCTAGCTGTTTTCAGTAGCTTTATTTGTTTGCTTAACTGATTATGAGTTTTTGCACCTTTTATTTTTATTATGTATTATTACTTTGCACCACATATTTAACTTTACATGCAATATTTTGAACAGCATTTTGATTCTCTGCAGTGCATATCATTAAAAAATATTAAAACAAGCTTCTCTTGTTCGCATTTAAAGTCTGTCTTGAAAGGAAAGTTGAATTAAAGATTGCCTTGAGCAGACTGCCCCTGTCTTTTCCAACTGATTGCACGGATGCCTCCCACCCAAGTGGGATTTTTCACCTGATTGCATCCTCGCGGTCGTCTGGGGACCCATCGATTTAGTCCCCAAGGCTGAGCTATTTTAACCGGGGCCTGATTGCTCTCTTGGAACCTCTTATTAAAGGGAACCTCTTATTAAGAAAGTTCCACTCCTCCGCCAAAATTAAAAAAATAGGAGCGCCATTACTGTTTCTTTCGCTGCAACGAAAGTCCAGTTCGCTGCAAGAGAACTAAATGGACATTTGTCTTCTGGATTTCATGCGGAACAGAAGCAGCAGGTAGCTGCTGTGATGCTCCATTCTGGACCAGGGAGATTACTGGACTCAGGCTTGAGGGCGAGCTCAATTTTTTTTGCATTGTCCTGAACAGCCAACGGAATCCTGCCAGCCGCACCAGCCAATCACACTCTGCTGAGGGCCAAGGTCCGTCTCATCAGGCTCTCTTTCCCTCCCCCCCCCCCTCCCTATCAGTCTCTTTCTCTCTGTCTGTCTGTCTCTCCAACCCACCAGAGCTTCGGAACAACAGAATCTCAGATCTCAAACCGTATCGATCACCGTGGTGACCTTGGCAACAACCTGCTGTCACTCAGGGTGTCAGTTAGTCCCTGCACGGGGGATGGGGGTCTAGCTCACGTAGCCGATGCCTTCTGTTTGTGTGTTTAGACCGAGTCTTACGTTCTGTAACCTCCAGTAAATGGCTGTGTAACGTCCCCATGCTGCTGCGGCAGCGATTTCACGGGCGGAGGGGCTGATGGGTGAAGCTGTAGTCCGCAGAAAGAGAAACGTTTCCATTGCACGCGCTCTGTGGGCGTGTCTTTACCTCCCTGCAGCCTTCTGCTGAGCTCCTGCGCAGAGCTGCTGTGCTCCTGCGCAGAGATGCTGGCTGTGCTCCTGCGCAGAGCTGCTGGCTGCGCTCTGTGGCTTTCCAGTCTGACTGTCTGCTGCCTTCCCAGAGATGTCAAGACCCATCCCAGTCACAGTTAGAGAGAGAGAGGGAGAGAGCTCGCACAACGCACATACAAACACATACACACACGCACACGCACAGACACATATACACACACACGTGCGCATACACACACACACATACAGTACATACACACACACGCACTTGCACATACACACACACACAAACACAGACATATAAACACCCACCCACCCACACACACACGCGCGCACACACAAACACTCACGCAAACCATGTACACGCCCCGCACCCACACATAGAATGTGTGTAGACTGGAGATTTCCCTGTGGCACACACTTGAGTGAAATAGGACTTGCTGACGTTGCATTGTCTCCAGTATCTAACTGACATTTAGCTCAGCGTTAAGAAAGGGTGGAGTAAAGCAGCTTATTTTCTCACTGACGGTCGGTCACAGAGGCTGAGATTCAGAACGCTTCTCTCTCTCTGCTGACCCGGCACAGCATGCAGTGTTATCACAGTGTAATCGCCGGAGTAGTGTTATCATAATGTACTTATTGAGATCAGTGTTACCACAGTGTAGCCCCCACGTGTTCCCGACGTTCCACAATATTGTTATTTTAGTGTACTCTCTGATATTAGCATTATTACAGTGTTCTTATCAGTAATAAGGTTATCACAGCGTAGTCATCGGAACAGTGCAGTCACAGTGTTCTACAGGGATGTGTTATCACAGTGTTATTGCAAACCTGTTCATTTATATCTACTGCACAGGAATGTGTTTAACAGAGAATCCTATATCTCTGCCCTGTGGACGGTCCAGGGGGAGGCAGATCATGAAGGTTATGAAAGCTTTTCTGGTTCTGTGGGCTTCCGGTTAGAACAGTGCTCATGGCTGCAGGTGCATTGTGGGAGAAAATGAGAGATGAGGCGAGGAGAGTAATGTTGTCACAGACTCATCCTCCCACTCTCGTTATGAATGAGGGCAGCAGCCGGTTTCTGAGTTCTGCGAGGGTGTGAGGGAACTGTGGGCGATACTGGGGGGCGGTGTGCTGATGCAGGGGCTCGGGATTTCCTGTTTATTCCGCCCCCCCCCCCCCACCCCCAACAAGAACCAAAGTTGGAACTTCTTGATTTTCAGAACTCTGCGGAGAGAGGGGGTGAAAGACATAGAGAGAGAGAGTCTGTGGTAGGTTCACTCGGTTGCTAGGCGACACAGAATTCATAAAGTGCAAGGCGTGGGATATCCGCCCACTTCCCCGCTGACGAATCAGGGGCTGGAGAAAAACAGCCACGTCAGAGGCCTGCGCACGCCCGGGGACAGACGACGCAAGCCGTGTGTCAAAGTCTGGGAAGTCACCACCCCCCCAACCCCCCCACCTTGCACCCTTCTCCTCTTTCTCTCTCTCTCTCTCTTTATTTTATTCTCCATCGCTCCCTGATTCCTCCCTCATTCAGTGTGTGTGATGTGGAGAAACGCAGGTGGCTGTGAGAATGGAGCCTCTTCCTCTCATTGTCTCCAGTGTGACCTTGTTTCTGCCAGATTGTCCTTCTAATTCAATCATACCTGATGTTTGGTTGAACGTTTCACGGCATTAAGCTATGCCCTTGAGCTGTCATGCATGTCCATGCTGCTGTGCCTCCATGTGGATTGTAGAAATGTATTGAATGCTCTACCTTGAAATAAAAGGTGGCAGAGAATATTTTATAGTAAATGAAGAAAGGAAGAGGCCTAACGATTAGCGTTATGTCCAAGGGCCTCAAAGAACCACAGTTCTAATGCAGAACTCCCCTGTCCTTCTGACTTTTTTTTTTTTTTTTGGCTAAATAATTAGCCTTAGTGAGTAAAATTTGAAAGCTTTTGTTTTTTTTTTCTTCCATCTGCCAGAATTAACTTTACATGTAATTATTATTGATTAATATGTCTCTGCCCGAGAAATGCACCCTGGAGACACTTGTGATTAATTACTTAGCAGGGTTCATTAATAGCCGAGTGAATTGCTGGTGGGAGAGAAGGTCAGAATTTCCCCGGGTGTGCTCGGGGAATAAAACATTAAAAGAGAGAATTTAGACTGTGTCCTTCAGGAAACGCGGGTAGTCCAATCCCCTCTCTGTGGAGCACACACGAAAAGAACTCCTTCAGTGGAAAGCATGCAGTATTCATGCGTATCTCTCCGCCTGTTACAATATCTCCCAGCTAATGCATCAGTGTGGTACTCGCTACTACTGCCCATGTGTTATTTATAACACTAATAATAATAATATCAATAATAACAGCAATAATAATATGCTTGTTATAAGCCTGAAGACTAGTAAAGATTAAACATGGAAAACAGTGTATACTTAGCCTCATAGTGTAACAGGTGACAGGTAGAAATGAGCAATATCAACTTATGTAAGCGCTTTCCAAAATCAATAACAAAGCAACAATAGCACAAAAGGTAAACCTTTATAAAAACAATAAAAGCTTGCTAACAATATGAGATACAGGGAAGCCTGAGGAATGCTTCAGAAAGTAGCCTGATGCTACATTAAAACATTTCTTTAATGATAGTAACACAACTAATGTCTTCTTATTATGCTTGTCAGAGGTTATATAAGTATCAACCAAGAAGTCAACATTTTGAATTTGACTTCAGTCAATCTTTTACATCAGTAAGACTCATACATGTATGGAGAGCAGGTTCTTTACTTATATCATTCAGTTGTATCGACAAATCAAGTGCATATTATTTGCATAGCAATGAATGGAGCCTCCGAGCTGCATGAGCATGTTGTACAGATAAGTCACCTGCTTAATATGTGGGCCGCTTTCCAGCTGCTGATATTGGACTAAATGGAACATGAATTGGACGCGAGTCGTGCGAAATGGTTTCATTCGCGTGAAATATGAGCTTTTTCATCTTCTTCCGGCTTCCCCTCGGTGGAGTTAAAGGCGGGCGTGGCCGCGCCGGCGAGCGTAAATCACATTACACAGACAGTGTTGAGTAAGTATCTCATCAAACCGCGATGAGCGTACGCGCGTGTGTGTTTTACAGCTCCGCTCGAATTCAGTCACCGACGCTTTTCTCGCGACGGTAAAATTCAGATGGGCGCTCGGCGGTTTTATGGCCGCGCTCAAAAAGCTAATTTACGGTCCGCTATAAAGCAGCGAGACAGGTGTGTTTGCGCGACGGCCTTCCTCACTTTGTTCCACATCAGAACGGGCGGAGCTCAAGAGCCCCCAGAGTTCAGCCGAAGAATCCGAGCAAAGATGGTAGAGGGCACGGACGATATAAAAGATAATTAGACGTCAGTACCGCTCTGTTCTTCGGTTTGTGGGGTAAACAGAGAACAGTTGTAGGTGCGAGTGAGGCTGTGAGGCAACGGGTGATGCGGCTGTACTGATCAGTCGAAAGGAATGTGGGGCCAATTACCTGTGGGTTTTCAATCACACAACTCAGTGCGGATCATTTAAAGAAATCCACTAATCTGGAAAGGCTGCTCAAGAAATTGCCTGATGCTTTTGAAGATAAAGGAATTATAAAGCTCATTGGTGCACACTAGTGGAAATCGCTGTGATGTTATCAGGAATGATGGTGATGATTTGAAGTGTTTTTCTATTTTTTGTTTTTATTTTTTGAAGTTGAGGTTCTCAGCCATGCAGACTCAAATGGTTACTATGGAGACGCCTCTTGATAACCATAAAAATAAATGCATGAACATTTTTAAAGTGATGCACACTGACGCCACTCTGATAAAATTAGTTCTGGTGTTCCGTGGTGGGTTTAATGAAGCTGGTCAGTGTCAAATCAAATCAAATCAGTTTTATTTGTATATCACTTTTTACCGAGAACTGTCACAAAGATGCTCGTATAGTTCAGTATAGAGGAGTTTAGAGGGGCTGGATGATATATCTAGAGCTCCAGGCTGCTCCAAGGCATAGGCAGGGCAGGTACAGATGTGCAGTGTGTCCCCAGTGAAGTTAAATTTAGAGAACTTGATACGTGATTTGATTCTATGTTATTGTTTTTGGGTTCTGTTGTTAAAGGCCAGACATTTCATCACTATTTATCTTACAGAGTGGAAAAGGTTATTCAGGTTTGGATACTTTTATATGCGTGTGTGGGAGTCCGCCTATGACTATGGGAGAGTGGGGAGAACCTGGCCTTTGAGAGAGACAGAGAGAGAGAGAGAGAGAGAATGGGCGTTTGTGTGTGTGTGTGCCTATGCGTGTTTGTTTGTGTGCATATGTGCCTATGTGTGTTTGTGTGTGTGTGCCTGTGTGTGTTTGTGTGCACCTGTTTGTGTTTGTGTGTGCATCTGTGCCTGTGTGTGTTTGTGTGTGTGTGCGCCTGTGTGGTTGTGTTTGTGTGAGGTGTGTGTGTGTGTGTGCCTGTGTGTGTTTGTGTGTGTGTGCCTGTGTGTGTTTGCGCGTGAGGCTGTGAGAGCGTCTGTGTGCAGAAGAGATGCGTCTCTGTGTTTCAGTGGCGCTGGTCCCCTGAGGCCTGAAAGAAAGCCCTGATCTACAGCTGCACCTGCAGCTGCTCCTGTCTCAGATCTCTCTCCCTCTTTCCCCCTCTCTGTCTCCCTTCGCCCCCTCACCTCTCTCTCACTCCCTCTAACTCTCTCTTGCACTCTCACGCTCTCTCTCTCTCGCTCACTCTGAACTCTAATAGTTCATATGAGGAAATGCCAGCAAATTATAACTTCCCTTCATGTCAGACACAGTATGAAGTAGTTACAATATACAGATATACAGTATATGGTATTTCTTTGGAGAGAGGGAGAGGGAGAGAGAGAGAGAGAAAAAGAGTGAAAGGCATAGAGAGATACAGATAGGGCTGTATAGTGTGCGACCCCACTAAACAGTCTGTAGTGGGGTTGTCTGGGACTCTGTGGGGTGCAGTGCGAGTGAAGTTCTTGGGGGGCTCTTGTTTGCTTGTTTGGGCTGGCTCTCAGAGGGAGCAGGATGCGTGTCACGGGCCCGGTGCGGACTCACGTGGTCCGGGATCCTGCAGCACAGGGATGACACTGCAGACAGGAACCGTGCACTTCCTGTTTGCGCTGGAGCCTCGAGACCCGAAGCTACGTGAGACCAGCTAATTACAGGCTGGACCAGCTCCTGGCTCTCTGTTTGTTTGTTGTCTTCCTGTGGAGGAGACACAACGTCTTCAGTGTCCTCTCTGTGCAGAAAGAGAGCGAGAGGGAGAGGGAGAGAAAGAGAGAGAGAGTGAAAGAGAGGAAGGAAAGAGAAACGGTGAGACAGAACAGTAGGCTCTTATACTTTTCAGGTCTGGGAGCGAAAGCGGGAAAGTGCGTCTGAGAGGTCAGGTATCCGTCCTTTATTTCCTGTTGACGGGCGCTTCAGCCCGAGCCCTGTTTTGGAGCTTTGGAGCTTTTGGCACCGCGCTCGTTGTACGCACAGATCTGCGCTGTGGCTGTTCGGGTCTGTTTCTCTGTTTCTCTGAGTCTGAGCGGCTTTGTCTTCTCTTTTGTGTGGGGCTGATGTGGGTTACGCGATGGCTCCGGGAGAGAGAGAGAGAGGGATAGAGGCTTCAGAGCTCTGGATGCTAATGCTTGGTGAGAGTCATTTCTCACTTGTACCTTCTAAATTTCAGAGGCAGGTCAAGCAGAATGGGAAATATGCTTTTTTTTTCCAAACCCACTGCGTGTTTTCTCTTAGTCCTTTAACTTAATGTATCACCCTGTGTAATTTTTCCCTATGCGGAGCAATTTTCTGTAATGCAGAAAAATGCAGAAAATGTCCTATTTGGCACACGCTTGACAAAACAAGTTTAACAGTGTATCTTGCAGGGTGTGGGTCAATTCCATTGCAATTTCCGTAAAATTCAGGAAATGAACTGAAATTCAATTAATTTATTGAAAATCCCTCATAGAACATGTATGCATAGAGCATAATGGGCTTTTTCATTTCATGGACTGAATTTCATTTGATCACCCCAGATTGAATGAATTTAAATTGAATTTTCCCCACCCCTGTTAACCAACAGCTTTCCTCCATTCCTTTCTTCTCCCTCACTCTTTCTATGCATCCTTCCAAATTGCCCGTCTTATCCTTCCTGTCTGTGTCCATAAATCCTCCCTCAGCTCTCTCAGATCTCATGCCATCTCAGAACAGAGAGAGAGAGAAAGCTGGAGAAAAAGATGGAGAGATGCGATGGATGGGGAGTGGGACAAGAGGATAGACCGATACATAAGTAGGGAACTGAGTGAAAATAAGAGAGAGGTCTTCCTCACATCCTCTCACCTGTAGATGATTCTTCCCACAGTGCTGATCCTGGCTCCTCACCGTCTTTCTCTCAGACACAGCAGCCGCCCAGGGGACCCTGCTCACTAGCGTCTCCACTCTTCTGTCCTGCTTCCATAGCTTATGCCTCTGTGTGGCGATCATTCTCTCTGATCTGGAGTTATGTTTTAACGCTAGCCGAGAGCAGACCGTCCACGGGCACGTCTGTCTTTTGTACGTGGATGTTATTGTCTGCGCGTGACTAATTGTTAATACTACGGCCTTCGTCATCTTCTATGAGTAATTTATAGAATTTATAGCGATGATGGTCTGTGTCTCTGTGTAATTAACACCAGCAGTCTTCACTATCCCTCTGTAATTAACACAAGGAGAGTATTGACTGTATCTGTAATTAACACCGTCAATGTTGATTTTATATCCCAGCGTGTACGCTGGCTGTTTATTTCAGGTTGGAGTTGTGCCGCACGTTTGAGAATGGGCAAGCCTTTGTGTGCTATACGTGGGAGCTCACATGGGAGAAGTTTTAGGCTGTTGTACACGGGACTGTGCTGTATTTTTTGGGGTGCGCGGTCCTCGCTTGGCTTGGGGGCAATGGGTTTCTTCAGACGCTACGAATTCTCTGGGGCGCACGGGCTGGGCTTCTGTCAGGAAGAGAGATGGCTCCTGTGTGTAATCACACGGGCTGGTGTGGCAACACACAAACGGTGGAGGGGTTTGGGGGGGGGGGGGGAAGCTAATATGACACCACAGGTGCAGAGTAATGACCACGGGCACGGAATCGCCTCTGATGGGGAACGGTCAAAAAACACGCATTTACCGCCACAACACAGCCATAGAAAAGCATCCCAGCTCAAAGGTCAGGGGTAGTGAATGGAACAGTGCATTATGAGTAAGAATATTCTCTGTTCTTCATGGTGACCAGGTCAGCCTTTACTGTGTATGGGTTTATAAGCAATCACATTTCTTCCTCCATTACTGTGTATTCATTTTGTAGAAAAACAAAAAATGTATTTCGGTTTTGCTCCATTTTACAAAAGGCAGACACAAGTCTATTATTGTCCCCAGTCTTCAGTCACAGTTCTACAGTGGTCTTTAGAGCAAAGTGAAGACACACATGATGTATTGTATAGCCATAATGGCTCTCATCCAAGCATTTCAAAGTGCTTTGCTGTGCAGCAAATTCTTTGGCGTCCAAGTGCAGCACCCGCAAGTGTAATGTGCCGTAGCCAGCGTAGCCCGAGGCCTCTCCTCCCCGTATTGATCAGATGCTGCCTTGTTTGGCCCGCGATGGCACGAGCGGCGTAGCCGTTGGCCGAGGCGCTGCCGGCCTTGCGCTGCGTGTTGAATGATCATGTGATCCGGGGTGCTCAGGCTTTCCTTCAGCAGCGTTCAATCGGCACGTGATCCGGGTTTTCCTTCAGGCGCACTTAACCGGCATGCATGTGATGTCAGGCACTCGCAGTGTTCTGTGCAGCCTCTCGTCTGCTCCTGTGGCTGAAAACCCAATGAACTCTGTTTCTGTACGACGGGAGCCGGTGGAACGGTGTAGGAGCGAGAGTCACCTGATCACACGGCGTGAGGAGCTCCTATCTAATGTTTCGTCTGCCGGTGCAAACTGTCTTTGAGTTCCCAAGTTGTAATCGCCCCTAATTCTATTCAGATAGGACTGCAATTCAAGAGAAGTGTAACTCATACAGGCTCCTGAATATGAACAATCACATATGAGGATGATCGGTTGTGTGCAGGTCATGTGATCTGTGCTGTAAATGGGATAGGTGATGCAAACCCCAGCTCCATATATGGTGTGCGAGGGCATCTCAGTTAGACCTTACCCCCCCCCCCTTCTCGTTCCCTCCCTCAGGACTCCAAGCGGGCCGCGGAGATCGTTCCGTCGCCGTCGCTAGACGTCTTTCTCCCCGAGGACGAGGACAACCCCTACGAGTTCGTCGCCACCGCCGTCACCCGCAAACCGTGCTCGCTGGACATAACCCGCCCGACCGCCTGCTCCAAGAACGGTGAGTCGTGCGCGAGCGGACAGGAGTGGACATTGTTAATACTACGGAGTGCTTACTTGAAGTGTAATCCAATTGATAGTTGTAATGAATTTATGAATCTTCTTTTAGGCATAAGTGTACGATGTGGTCACTATAGAGTAAGAACAACATTGACTAATAGAGACGGTCATGTCCCCTCTGTCGTATCTGTTTACAAACCCCATGCCACATTCACGGTGTTTGGCCTAACATGAGAATGTGAGCGTGCTGGTGAAGGCAGCCGCCATCCCAGCTGGCTGCCCGCTGAGCTGTGCCTGCTGTGCCCGCTGTGCCCTGCCCGCCACCCTGTTACCTGTCAGGGAGGGTTTTCTAGCTGATCTCCCCGGCGCGTTTCCGCACCGTCGCCCGCGACAACCGACGCATCTGCTGGCACCGTGCCCCCCTGCCCGTCAGCGCTGATCGCTGCTTTCCCCGGGCCCTGGGTTTGAACCCCCGCCAGCTGGCTCTCACCCAGCTTCCAGGCTGCTTATTATAGACAGATTGAATCTGGTCGTCCCGTATCTGCGTTTCCTGTCGCTCTGTATCCTACTCCCACTTCATTTCCTGTTTGCGTTTGTACTTCCTGTGTGAGAGTGCAGGAGCGGATTCATCGTGATTCGCTGCGCCGATAGAGGCAGAAAGAAATGTTGGGACGTGGACAGGAAGTGGCTGTACCAGGGAGGGTGGAGCTAGAATCATTGTTCAAAGCAAGCGGGGCGAGCTTCTAGATAAGCGATGGCTTGTTTGCAGAATGAGTCATTCAGAGTACTCCCGCACGTCTCATGGAGCTCCTCTTTGTAAGTAGAGGATGGCCTTTATCATCAGGCACATTTCTGCAGTCATGCCAGCTTGGCCAAGCCATAATCAAGCTACAGTGATACCAGTGTTTCTCTACAATCCCACCCATACAACGTCTCCTCCTCATTAACTCATACTCCCATTGAAAGATGGCTGCTGACCTCCATATTTTGAGAACAAGCTATGTCTGATATCCCCGCCCTTGCCCTTGACCTTGACCTTGAACTTGCTCCTTTGTCCTTGACCAGCCTGATGAGGACCATGGGGATTGAGAGGGCCGAAAGCACAGTTTTAAAACACTAAAATGCTGAAGCTCTACAAAGAAAAATGTCCAGTGTTAATTCCACCCTAACAGAGCACATTTGAGTCCAATCGGGACCATGTGTATTCTGAAAGAGTTGATTTAACACTGCGCATTTTACTGTGCGCATAATTCCAGAAGTAGATGGTCTTGCACTGGCATGCACAAGCTCACCTGGCGTCAGCACAGCTGTGGAAATGCAGCTGCTGCTGCCCTCCAATGGTGCCCCTCGTGCAAGTTAGAACCCCAGTCCCTCTGCTGAGATTATAGCACTTAAAAACCTCTTGAGATCTCCACTAGTGTTTTCTTATCTGAGTTTAATTAGACTTGGGGTAATGGCAACATGGAGGTCGATGCAATCTATTTGAAATGGTCTGCATTGAGAGGATGTGGGCTTTAAAAAAGCATGGTCGAAGTGTCTCTGTCCTCTGATTTGGCCACCTGTGTTGGCCTCAATTAACATTAGTTAACCTGCAAGTGACCAAGATCAACATCCCTGCCACAAAAGCATTAAGGCTTTGACCCAGTGGTATACGCATGGGTGGGCTCGCATGGAACGCCTAAATAGTATCTTTGCCCACCTTTTTTATCTTGACTGAACCGCCACACCCAATTGTGAAAGCCTGCCTGGGTAGTTCTGGCCCACCTAGTTCTATGCAGACCCAACTATACAAATATTTCTGGGTACGCTGCTGCTTTTGATACTTATAAAATGTGTTGTTTACTGTTTTTATTGTTATCATTTCTCTGTCTACTGTAGTTGGAAGGTTTACACACAACCTTTAGTCATTTGCGAATTTGTTCACTCTTCAGAGAGGCATAAGCACGGAGTTGTATGGATGAATGGTATGTGGACGTGGGACCTGTTACGTTTCTACTCAGCTTTAGAGTGTTCCCTGAGAGTTCCGGTCTCCGCGCACACAGGGCTGCTGTTGAACGCTGTGGAGAGCTGCCGTCCCATTTTGCTCTTCTGTCTCTTCCGTGCCAGTGGGCCCCATGCCCAAAAAACCAGGGAGCTCTCAGGAACCACCACCCACAGTGCCGCTGTGATCTCCACGGAAGGGGAGAGAGAGAGGGGGGGTGGAGAAAGGCAGAGAAAGCGGTAGATTGAGAGGGAGAGAGGGAGAGGGAGAGAGGGAGGCGAGCTGAATGTTCGGAGCTGCAGAGTGGAGTGAAAAGACTGACGCAGTGTCTGAGGCTGTGATCTCAAAGCTAATGGTGGCCCGGCTGGCAAAGCAAACCCCGCCGGAGAGGAGGGTGCAATCTATCTCCTTCTGGAACATTCTTCACCCTCGCATGCGTGTGCTCTTACGTGTCAGTGCTGCTAACAGCCCCTATTCCTCACAGTGTGCAGTGCATTGAGGGGGGGGGGGGAAGGAGGGAGGGAGGGAAACAGCACACTGAGAGTGAAGAGCTTGTTAGACCAAAGAGGCCAGGGCAATGCAGGACAGTGCCTGTTGATATGAGTCACCAGTACAGAACTTACATAAATCTGCCACTGAACTGGTTGTTGTGCTCTGTAGACCGTGTGATTAATTTTGGGGATTATTTGAACGGAGCAGTTGTTACCAGGGTAGTGCAATGCAGCCAACAGATCAAGTGTGTGTGAATTGGTTTGCAATTTACCTTGGTGACGGCAGAGCTTTCTGGAAGCTGTGATGGTCCTTATGTTCTGCGGCTGGTTTTTGGTTTATTGCCCACCCCCAACTTTTATGTATTCTCTCTGAGTGAATCACTCTCATGTGTGAATCACATTCATGGTATGTCGCAGGGTTTTTCCAATGTGCAGGAATCTCAGAAGATTGTCCATCAATATTCAGTTACTCATCTGTTTTATTTAGAAGCGCTTAAATGATAACTCCTTTCTGTGTCGCCATCAAATGTGGGTCGGTTACAAGCCTTGAATCTGATCAGCTAGTTTTTCCTGGTGTACACTGTACCAACATGGCTGCATTCACCTGCATCATACTACACTGCTTGAAACACACATCACAGATATGGTTGTATTCACATGCCTTCTATACTCTTTCTTCTGCTAAAAAGGAAGATTGTGTGTCAGCGTTTTATTCCCATTTTGTTCTGCTTCATTATCATGGTCTCTTTGCACAAGATGGGCACTTTCTGCAGTTGGGTAATTGTTGTGATGAACAACCAAATGACTACGAGGCTAAGCCTCCCCATTATGAGAGTCATGGCCCATAGATTGTTTGGGCATTAGTGCAAAGTGTTCTAGTTGTACTACAAAAAACCAAATTAGGCCCGATTCTATCAAAGTCTACCTCCTGCAAAGAAGAGAATTTTAATCAGGACCAACTGCCTTCGTTAACGTTCGTAATAAAAGAAGTCTGCAAAACAACTTCTCCAATTTACAGCAAGCAAGAAAAAAAGATAAAAACTAATGTTGTTTGCAGACTATTGCCAACTATATTTCACTGAAGAGCAGAGTAAAATTAATTTGCATGAATATGAAAATGAAATTCTAATTTGCGGCACAGATTTTCAACACAGTTTTTCTATGGAAATGTGGAAAAATGAGGGATATTATTAGCCAACCCAGGAAGTGATCCCATTGGAATGGACCTGATATAGCATGGAACTTCATCTACATTAAGTGTTCCACAGGGTAACTGGAATAATGGGAAAAGGAATAAATCAATATCCATCACCTGCAAAGGGGCCATATTTACGATGCTGAAGTCCTGGTGTCTTCAAGTTTTGAATTCTAACAGGATAAATAATGTGTGGTGCAGTATCCATCCCGGGTAATATCAATGCTGTATTCATGTACAGCGTGCTACTCAGAAAATGGTGGCTGCATGTCCACATCTTTGACGCTGTGTCCTGATTCGTCCAGTCTATGGGCTGACAGTCTATGCTGCCATTATATGTAAGGGCAAGAGGAAGAATTCAAACGTATAGTAATGCAGCGTTTTAAAAAGTTTGTCCTGTCCCATTTCAGAAAACAGTCCCTTCAGGAATTTTTCACCCCCCCATATATATTTCAGCCAGTTACAGAACTATGGAATCTGAAACATGACAGCACCACACACAGACCTCTTTTGAATCAGAGGCTGCAGAGGATGTTTTCTCGGAAAGCAAATTCCTCCTGGCCCGTCTGTGTGCTGTAACCAGCGCCCACCGGTCCTCTAACGTTATTACAGCTCAAATTAAGTCCCCAACAAGATTTTGAACTAACCGGATTCATTATCAAAACTGTGTTCCACTCTAATCGTGTCCTCCTGTTTCTGCTTTCCTCCGGTGCGGCTGAGCCGGTGACCCAGGCCGCCTGCAGTAAGAGGAATCATAACTCCATCGTTCTGAAACAGTCACATTCCAGCGTCCATCGAGCTCACACATACGACAAGTGCGGTTACTCACTAGGAAAACATTTATATCTGTGTCTCTATTTGTATTCTTTTTACTGTGCACTGGGGTAGAGTTGTATGCGTTTCTTTTGCCATCAGGATAATTGGTTCTCAGTCAGTGCCACCAGATGTCAGTCTGATCTGGCCCCCATCTTATTTCGTTTTGTCTGTGAGTATTGGATTATTAAAAAGCAATGAGTGCTTGAATATTTTTTCCTTATGTGTCATCATTCAGAAACCCTCTCTGGCGCCTGAGAGATAGGGCGTTTGGTTTAGAGCGGCTGAGGGAGCCTTCTCAGCCCCTCTGCCTCTCAGCGTTAGCGCCCGTGCTAGTCTAATCTCTGCAGTAATAGCGCGCCCAATCGCTGCGCCGCGCTGTAATTCTGTACATGATTTCCCAGGCGCTTTGATGCTTTAACTTAAAGCTCGCTAATAAATTCCTCCGCTTTGAGATGGAGCGTGCATCTCCGTGCTTTAATTCCCGCTGACCAACGTGACTGGGAGATTGATACACGCCGCGTGCCTTGGCTCTGCGTACCTGTCGGCTTTCACCGAGCACCGTTTTTGTTCGACGTTAAATGGAGAGGTTGGAATTAGAGAGGGAAATGGAGACGGAGTAAAGAAAGAGAGCGGTGTTCTCTCAGTAAGGACGCTAAGACAGGATTAACAAACCACAGGTCTATCCGACTGCTTGTATGCTAATGAGATGAGATTTGTTTTGGAAAATGAACCAGCTGGAAAAAGTTTGGCATTTGGTGTGAGCGCGTAAAATTCCCTGTATTCACGCGCATACTAGCCGGTACGGTGTTTTCAGCAGTCCTTTTTATTATGCAAACAAAAGACATTTGGTTGTGGAAATTCGGTGTGATCCTGTGGACGTGCCTCATTCATCACGGGGTAAATGATTTATGTGGAAACAGGGTTTAAACCCTGGAGGAGCGGTTCTCTTTTTTTTCAGGCTGCGTAGCGAGGTGTGATTGATTAGTGCTTTGCTCTCTGATGCGATGGAGGAATTCGATTCGGCGTGCTCTGGATCCTTGTTGCTCTTGCCCCACTCTCCCTGTAGTTCAGGAAAAGATCACACACATGGGAAATCAGTCATGAGGGGAAGTGTTTCTCACTGGCATTTCTTTGCATCGAGCACGTCTGCGCCATTCGTTTCTAACCCGCTGCAAATGTGTGCATCTCTTTACGAAGCAGCGTGTCTGTACCATCCGTTCACAAGCCATCAATCTGTGCATCTTTTCATAAAGTAGTGCACATTAGCAAGCCGCAGCCACTTTACAATGTAACACATGCCTTACAAGCTCATGCATAAGCCATATTCCAGAGGAAGGCTACCCGTATTCTGCTGCATTTGCAGAGACTTTGTCAGGACTTTGTTTTATTTTTGTGGATGTATAGAGAGTGTATACTTTGTGTGCCTAATGTGACTTTTTGAATGTTAAAGATATTTTTGGTGGGATATAACAGAATTGGAAGAAGATGATAATGATGAAGGAGACGATGAAAAAAATTCAAAATATACATGTGTGTGTGTGTGTGTGTGTGTGTTTGGGTTTGGGTGTGAGTGTGTGTGAGCATGTGGAGAATTGTGGTCCTGTGACCTCTTACCACAAAGCCCATCAAGATCAGTTTAGTCACAAATCTACCACTCCACTTCAACTGGCCCTGTGGCATTGTGGGTAAAAAGAAGATTGAAACCACAAAGTATAGATTCCTTACATGGTTCCGGTTGATTAAACCTGTCCAAGACCCTGTCCAAGACTTCTCAAACAGAAAAGCTCGGGCTCCACTTTTTTTTTTTAAGACAAGTCTCATCAGTCACATGCTGCTGCCCGTATAATTCCCCTGACATTTCAAACTGTGTTCCGTTTGAACATCGACAAAAGCGAAAAGCTCTGGAAGTAATACTTTCGCCCTCTGTCCCACACAGCGCAGCTCCTCTGGGGCGATAGATTAGTGGGATATGTAGTTTTCCTTTATAGTGCGTAGCGAAGGAAAGTTCTGAGAGAACAAATGACGTGGCACACGTAGAGGTGTGTGGGAGACGGGACTAATGAGTCTGACATGCACACCTGGTACCTGCGTACGTTGCCGTGGTGATGTACTGCCGCAGTGACCGTAAAATCGAGGCTTGTGGATGAGTGTGCAGGGATAGGCCTCGCTACGCTGTACGAACATTCACGCACTCATGCGCTGGAACACATAGCCTGTTGTGCACACACACACGCACATGCAGACAAGGGTAAGACCTGTCAGGAGTGGGAAGAGATTGAAGGATGAAACAACAGGTTAATTCACAGTACCCCTCACCTCCTGGTTCTGTGTCAAAAGTCATTAATTGCTGTGTTGATTTGTGTATTCCACCAAGGAAGTCGTTTCTGAGAAAATTAGCCTCATGGCACTGGTGGCATTGCAGGATGTTAGCAGATGTGACCTGTGTTTCTGTACTTGACCCTCTCAGACAGGCATTACTCCCAGAAGAATGGCTGTTTACTTTTGAAGGTCTTGCGTCTTGTTGGTTTGTCCTTATAAATTGGCCTGTTGAAGCACCTTTCCCATTGGAAGTTACTTCCTTGAGCCAATTGTTTTGAGGCATGTTTACACAAGAAAGAAAGATTTAACATAATAACAATATGAATAATTAATTGTTACAATTTTAGATTTCACTTCATTTCTCATTTCTTTGTCTTTTTAAATTCCTTGTTCTGTCAGATTAGAATGTGGACAGCCTCACTGTATGATTATGGCAGTGGCCATGGAGACCACCTTCAGCCCTCACATTATTTTATACTAATCAATTTCAGACCATTCCCCCCATGTGACCGTCACAGAGCCCAAGCTTGGTAACCATGGGAACCACTCCACGGGCCCGACTCCAGACTGCTCACCCCCCTCCCCCGACACCGCGCTGAAGAACATCGAGAAAGTGATCCGCCCACAGGTGAGTCAGCGCGTGCGCACACACACACACGCGCACACACACACACACACACACACATACACACACGCACACGCAAGCACGAACGCACGCACGCACGCACGCACACGCATGCACATACCACACTACATACAATTAACTGCATATACCATGCTGTATGATAATCACCCTATTTAGACCCTCATGGACTAGACTCTACTGAGATAGATGACATTGTACAGTGGTTAACTGGACCTTGGTACAGCTGATGTAGAGAAACCTTCAAGCTTGAGGTTGCTGATACTGTCTCATAATGGTAGTTAGACTGAGGTTTAACAGTGTTGTGTGTGTGTGTGTGTGTGTGTGTGTTTCAAAAACTTAGCTTTGCATGTTTTCCTAATCCTTACATTAGTCATGAAATAAGAAAGGAATTGCTTTGGTGCGTATTTGCAAATTGGACCAGGCTTCCCTGTAATGAATCATTCTGCAGAAGCTCATCTCAGCATTCCTTGTGAGTCAGAGTTGTAGTTTAATCTTTTAAAGGCACTCACAGTCTCGCTGAACTGTTTGCACATATTTCTTGCAACAACATCTCGCATCCTCAAAAGTAATAACACAAAACCAATTGCTTGTTTGGCACATCTTCACAAATCTCTGCCAAATTACTATTTCTAAAAATGAAATACTTGCACCAAAACAGTGCATATCATCATAGGAATAAGACTTACTGAGCACCAGTTTCATACTGGTAAAATAAAATTACCATCAAAATGCTCACGTTCTTTCTGTGTGATCATGGCACATACACTGCTGATGCTATGTTAATGTTAGTACTGTAACGTATTTATTTTGTCTTAATACTTTTTATCCATAATGCAGATGAAAAATACAGACTCAGCAAATACCAAGCCTTAGCCACAGTTTTTCTTGATTGTTCACACATTTCCTGAAACTAGACTTTGTTTTTCTATAAACACTGTAAACCTATTTCCTTTTCAGTGAACTTACACGTTTGTATTTACTATTCACGTACAGACATCATTGTATGAGATTATACATCACTGTACATTATGAATCGGGTACAGTACATCACAATCCAGGTCAAGAGCTCCTTAAATCATGCATTGGAATAATGTGACAGTTGAGGCACTAATGTGAAGTCGTGGCGAATTAAAACTATTTCTGGAAGAATGCAAAGTGGTACTTTTTTGCTGTTGATGCATACTGTATCTAGAGTACTACCAGAGTGAGCATGAACAGGAAATCTGCATATGGGGTCCGGTATGTGTTCAATTTAAATGGCCAAAATCAAGAACAGTCATTCACAAAAAAATTCTCAAATTCTTCTTACTTTTGTTCTTAAAAATGTTCCTATGAAAAACCAATATGGGATTCATGACACGTGTAGACTTTTGTTTTTGTGCATATCCCAGATGAGATGATGAATGCTGGCTATTTGTAAATTAGATGCGCGATCCTGTTCATGTGATTAGCATAAGGAAACAGCCATGAACAAATATTGGTCTAAAAAAAAAGAATGCCGAAACGTTCTTACACACAGTTTACGATCAAATGTGATCGTATGCATGTTTTCGTGAACGAGGCCCAATGATTTTATTCATGTAGAAGTTTTTCAGACTTCTGGAAAGCTGCCTGTAAAGCGTACTTTTTTGAGAACAGTTTATCAAACCCAGAACCGTGAAGAAGCTAAGAAAGAGTGAAGCGATCCGCCCACAGTGAAACTGTGAAGACGAGAAGTGTGAAACTCTGAGGTATATTAAATAATGAATGCCTTCTGATACCACGCTGGTAAAAGATGTGGGGAGTTCGGTGCTTGTTGTCAACAGGGTATTGTATTTTTTTTTCAAACTGTTTGGAGTGTCAGCTTTCAACATCAAAGGGAGGAAGCCTGGACTGTTAGCATACCAAATTTCTGTTGGAATACTCAATCACACAAGTCTTTGATGCAGAACATCATCATTAATCATTCAATGGTGTTCTCCTTAAAACCCCCCAGTGATCTTTAAATACTTTTAAAAGAGACAACTTGGGGGTAGTTAGAAAGAGAAGGGATGGCATGTTTTTTGTCCCTGCGGTGTTATTCATTCATTTATTTGATGGGGACATTTAAAAAAAAATACATTTTGGAATTTTTGCCCATTGCACAATGTGAAGTTAAGTTACATGGAATGCATTGGTGAACGGCAATTTTCAGGGCATGCCCCAGATTTTCAATGGATTGGAAGTCTGGGCTTTGGCTAGGCCATTCCTTCTTGTTTCAAGCCATTCCTTGGTAGCTTTATCGCCGTGTGCTTTGGGTCGTTGTCCTGTTGGAACACAGATCTCCTACTGACTGAAACAGATTTTCCTCATGGATTTGTCTGTACTTGGCTTTCTCAATCCTACCCTTGTTGCCAGCAAGCTTCCAGATCAATCCTATTACAATGCAACGCCATTGTGTGCTGCTGCCACCACCATGGGTGATGGTAGAGCTAGTGTTACTAAAGCACTGAGCACTGCACCTCTTATGTAACAATACACATGTTAATAAGGTGCAGTAATGATGATACAGCCTTGCTTTCTGTGTCCTGACGTTGTGAAATCATTGTCTTTTCTCACGATAAAGCACATTTGTAATAGTATATTAATGTGTATAACACTGACACGTTTTTCTAAGCGTTTGAAGTATGAAAGAAGTAAATAATGGAGTGACACCTGTGTTTCAGCGGGGTTTCTCAAGCTGGAAATGAGTGTGAATAATGAATAGCTTGGGCGCACGCACAACCCCCACAGCCTGAATATCAGCCCTCCCTCTCTCGTTCTTTCCTTCCTCCATTCATCTCTCGCCCTCGCCCTCCCTTAGTCCCATTCAAAATCCACACTCGCACCTTTCCTCTCTTTGTTTCAGTTCATCCATCTTCTCTCCTGTCTGACCGTGCCTTCCACCTGACCTGATCTCGCAATCTGATTGGTTGCAGTGTGGATGATTGACAGGCTGAGGGGCTGCTCTGCCCCGCCCCCTTTCCTCCCATGGCAGGGTTTTTGAAGGGATTTTATATTCTGTCAGCTGGGTGTCTCTCGGGCGGAGGAACACGTTAATGCTGTTGTGGCTGCCTCACACTGTGTGACATTGTGCGGTGCGTTGCCAAGGTGACCAAATCTACAACATGCTGAAAAAACCTGTGTTGGGAAGGCAAGGTTGATCCAACGAGGCTTTTTGAGAGAACGCCACAGAAAAAAAAACAAAAGGCTTGAATCGGAGACGTGCGTGCGGAGCAGATGTGTTAGAAATGCCAATTTTTTTTAATGTCGCTTTTGGGGATGCGACGCACTAATACAGGCGCTTACAATTACCCACAAATTAGCATGCTGTTCACACACACCTCCCCAAAGCTGAATGTGTTTACCTAACGAGCGGCTGGTAGTAACACACACAGAGAGCCACTCGCAGGAAAGGCGCGTGCACACGCTCGCTCTGAATACGGCTGGGCTCTTTGTCTGAATGAGTTGCAAATTGGCGTAAACGCTGTGGCTTACCCCTACTCCGCTTCACGTGAGACTCGCAGGCGCGGGATGGCGAAGGTAAATCGGGCGCCGCGCTCCGATGTTAGCGGTCGACGTGCGCCGCGACGCGAGCGTCGACGGTGGCGTCTCCAATGTGGAGGCGTGTCGTGCTATGCGATCGCGGGTCGTTCCGGGTGCAAGATCAATTAACACGAAGCCCTCATCGTGAATGACAATGGTTTTCGGGGGTTTCTGAAGTGCTTATGAGGTGCGCTGCATCTAAATGGATGACACCCTCGCTTGCAAAAAAGCAACACACACACACAGCCCGCGTGGCCTCCTGTGACCCAGAAGTTCATTTTTGTCAGCTGTAGGGGACCTAAGTCTCTGCTCTTACTCTCAGGAACCAAACAGTGTATTCTACCAAGCTGAAATTTACACTACAAGGAACATTCCATAAAAATAAATGAAAATCAAAATATTTTCACTGCTACACGTTTTTGTCATCCATGACACACTTGTAGTTGGTCAAAAAATGGGACTACTTGTTTTTTTTTGTCAGTCAGTCGAGTATGTCTGGAAAAAGGTCTGGATTTCAGGGACATGCATGCTGTTCCGTGTGTGCTCAGTACTTCAGTGTGCTGTTGATCTCTGTATCAGTATTTGAGTGCACTAGAGGTCAGAGCGTCAATAATAGTGTGTGAGGAGGTCAACGTGTCAGTAATTGAATTTGCTCTTGCTCATTGTGCCAGCATGTCTGGAGGTCAGTGAGTCGGTACTTGGGTGTGTAATGAGTCAGCGGGCCAGTATGGGATTGCACTGCTAGTCAGGGAACGAGCTCTGGGGCGCTGTAGATCCCTGAGGGTCTGATGGTGGGCTGATGTTGGATGGGGCCAGGGCTTCAGATGATGCCGCTAAAATGCTATGGGACGAGGAACAGAATCCTGACTCTTAAGGTAACTGTATTACAACCACCTCAGTCTGCCCTTAGCCTGTGGATATGACCTTAGCTGAAAGGGATTGGCCTTAATGCTGAAGGGAAAGAAGTTTTTGGTTTTACCTGGGAGAGATTTGGCTTAAAGCTGAAGAGGAGGAAGTTGGCGGTTTTAGCTGAAAGGGATTTGCCTTGAAGCTCCGCCCCCTGTGGGTCCCCTCGCTCCGCTGAGGGCAGAGAGCGGGATGTCCGTTTCGGCGGGGTCCGTCTGGCCCTTGCTCGGCCAGATGGCCGGCAGCAGAAGGGCTGCCCGCGTCCCGAACCAGACGCCCCCCCGCGCCCCTCCCTGGGAGAAGGCTGGCCCTGTCTGCGGGTCCTGGATCACCAGCCAAAAACCTAACCGCGATTTTCCCTCCGCACCCCTGCCAGGTGAGGAGAAGGCTTCTCACTCCTGCTTGGAGGCAGGTTAAACCTGGACTGACCGCGCTGTGGTTCTGAATGCTGTTTTCAGTGTAGACTGTGGGCTCTGTTGGAGAATAGAAAGACATTCTTTCCCCTGAGAGCCCACTTTCAGCCCAGTCCTGGTGTAAGTGAAATGTTAAGGCCAGACAAGGTCAACCTCGCTTTAAGGAAAAGGTTAGGGCCAGGTCAGCCTTTCTCCACAGTATGTAACCTTGCAGTGCACTCTGTATTGATTAACTTTGTCTCTTTTGGAGTTCTCTCTCTGTTTTATAGAGAAGGGGTAACCCTGTGATTGCCAGTTTCACATTTTCACTACTTTAAAGGATTAGAGTTACAACCGCTATCTTTTTTGGAGTAGTTTCTCCCGGCTGTGTCTTTTCTCAAGCACCCTTCCATAGTGTGAAATTCTCAAATCAGGATTTCTCTGAACACAAAATAAGAGGGTGAGGATATAGCTATTCATGCGGTTTTCCCTCTGTTTAGGAAAAAGCTCTTTCAAGAAACACACAGACATGAATGCTTTGACTCTGGGCCTACATGTGTTAAATAGAGCTCTGTACTCTATGCTGTCTATCCATTCCTTATAGGATGATATACTGTCTCTTCAGTGTTCATAGGATGACATACAAGTCCCCATTGACCATCAGTTGACGTACGCCAGTCTTCATTGGCTGATATACTGTCTGAAAGACAACCTTAAAAAAAGATCAAACGTTATATTAACCCTTATTTTAATAGACTATAAAAGTCACTTAAAGTAAACGTGGTGCTCTAAGAGACACCTCATTCAAAGACTGTCTGGCTGAACGAGTGCGATGTGCTGTATTGCTAAGGATGATTTGTGCTTTCTGCCGTCCTCTCTTTTCTCCGACAACTGTAAAAATACCCTGGACAGCGGCTCCTGAGTGCTGTTGCACTATTTATTGTCATCAAATGGTGCTGTAATATGCGCCTTTTTATTCCACCCTCAGAAGACGAACATCAAACGAGCTCTCCGCTCTGTTCTGATCACGTCTCTGCTCTAAGGATTCTGACTGCAGATACAGAACTGTGAGAACTGATGTGTTTGATGTACTGAAATCTACCCTCTGTAGTATGTCATCTTCAATGGACACACACAGCGCAAGGCCGACTGGTGCTCGGAAGCTTTCTCACATTATATTAAGGAATATATATGAATTTGAAATTGCTTTCAGGATTGGATAGAGCGTAGTGAGGGCGTAGAGCAGTGTGTATTTTCTCAGCCAGACATAGTAGGGTTTTTTTTTTTCTTGTACAGCAAATTAAACAGAACCAGACTCACAAGATCAGGAACCGAGTTAAACTGTCAGAGGCATATATTTCTTCAGCACTCGAATGGCCTTCCTTCCGCATGTGATTACTGGGGCTAATGTGGGAGCAGGATTTATCTCAGGCATTGAAATGCAGGGGCCCATTCCACAGAGGTGAGTTTGCAAATGAATTTTGAACAGTTCTGCCCTGTAGTCTGCACTTCTCACTTAGACGAGGAGTTATATGTGAGTTTTTCAGACAAGATCCATCTGCTGAAAACTCTTTATTAGTTTGACCAATATCGGTGTTGCAGTAAAATCAGTTTTATGTCAGGTGGACCTCCGCAAAGGAAATTGAGTGTCAGTCAGTCGGCACCGCAAGCATTTTACACCTGCTTCATTCAGTCAGCACTGACCTTCAGCCTAACGGCTTGGTTTGGCTCTCTACAAACTAGCGTTGAAGATCGTAGGGAGACAACGAAGAACCATGAAACAACTTTATGTGGTGGAGACAGTCAAGAAAAGGGGAAAGTATAATAGTCCTTTCCTCACATCCCCGGAACCTTCTGTTTGAGATCTTGCCGTCAAGAAGATTCCTTATCCTTTAAAACAAGGAGAGCGCTCGAAAGCCTTGTGCCAAAATCTATTTGCCTTATCAGTGACACAGCACACCTTCATTTTAATGTTCA
Source organism: Anguilla anguilla (assembly GCF_013347855.1). Lineage (NCBI taxonomy): Eukaryota > Metazoa > Chordata > Actinopteri > Anguilliformes > Anguillidae > Anguilla > Anguilla anguilla. The sequence continues at coordinate 9,537,012 of NC_049207.1, forward strand.
AATTCATTTTCTGATTTAGTGTTGTCTAAAATATATTTTAGTGTTTAGTGTTTTAGTTCTATTAATTTATTTATGGAAGTTCCTACAAGAATGTCCTTACTGTAATTCCTCGTTTCTGATTCTTAATGATAGTAATGTTACTTAGGGATCTCTAAATGAAATGCGGAAATTTTATTTCTTAATGTAATTTATGTAAATTGCTTATTTAATTTCTTCTGCGCCGGCTACTTCACCTGAAGTTCCCCCAGGGGAACATAAAGCTGTTCTGTTCTAATCTATTCTATTTTATAAAATGGATAATGGAAATAAAGCAATTAGTAGATGCTTTGCAAATGTACCATTAATTAAAGAAGCTTCCTGGACAACGATTGCTAATTAATCTGGCCACCGTGACTATAGCTACAGTTTAACAATTCCTGGCATTTAGCATTGGTTGGTTGGGGATGAGACATGACTTAGGAGCACCGCATTGACTCACAACAAAGTTTTCTTTGCATGCACTTCATTTTATTTTAGCTGTCCTACTTCCGACATTCGCTGGGAAGCACTGTGAGACTCATAGTGGCAGATTTGCATGCTGGGAAACAATGCCACATATCTCAGTGGCAGAAAACACTTAGAATTCAGCCAGTGTGAAACCCAGAAAATTTTTCACACCACTTCTCGCACCTAAGGGACACATCAGATGGCGATAAGATTGGCATAGCAAGAAATTGAATTCCATATGTGAAACGCATGAGAGCACCCCGCTGGTCTTGTTGCTGTCAAAATGTAGGGATTGGCCTCTAGGGGGAGCCCACCATCCTACCCCAGGCCCCTTGGACTGTGCTGTTAGTGCTAGAGAGAGAGTGTCCTTCCCGTTAATGATGAGAATGCAGGGCTCTGACATACTGTCCTCAGTGTTTATGGAATTCTCTCAGAATCAATGGAAGAGAAAAAAAAATTACATCACTGTGTTTTGGGGAGAGATGTCTGGAGCATATTGGCGTCCATGAGGGGCTGATATCGAGTACCCCAAGATCATTTGCCATGACCGTTTCGTCCAGTGCGATGTAGCGAGGCATCGATCACAGACGAGTCTCCACGGCGACCTTGAGCCCCCCAGCCAATAGCGGGAGTGCCACAGCGAGTCTCCACGGCGACCTTGGGTCCCCAGCCAATAGAGGGGGGTGCCGCAGCGTGCTCGGACACATGGCCCGCGCCCAACTGCCCCATCTGCTTATGCGCAGCAGTGCTCACCCAGTTGAGACAGTGCAATCTGTCCTCTCTTACACATGCAGATGGGGGGGGGGGTGTTTGTCAGGGTGGGGGTCATGCACACCTGCGACAGGGCCAATGAGGGGTGTGGAGTTGGGGCTGGAAGCCATGTCACAGGGGTTAGGGGTTTTGGTGTGTTGTTAAAACTGCTTAGTGCACCTTCAGATCGATCCAAGGCGAAAGGGGGTGGGATGGCTGAGCTCTCCTCTCGAAGCTCACTGATTGGGGCGTGACAGAATAAAAATTCTGAGGGTGGAAACGGTGTCACATAAAACAGGCTTGCAAATGTGAGAGGATTTATGTGTGTGTGTGTGCGTGTGCGTGTGTATGTGTACGCGTGTGTGTATGTGTACGTGCGCGTGTGTGTGTGTGTGCGTATGTGTATGTGTACGTGCACTCGCATGCTCTTACAGTTGTTATAAAAATCTGTGTAGAAGGGCTCACTGTGCACCCATTGTAGAACAGCATGTGGATGATATCACTGCAGGAACAGATTTTGGAATTTCGACAGGAACACACACACACTCAACCAAATTAATGGGCATGACACCTGGACTTTGATGATGCAACAGGAAGTGGAGACTGTCCTTACATAAGACTTCCTGTGGTTACGTAATCAGCTGAGTCTGTTTATACCTCTTGCTTTCATTTGAATACAGAGAGGAGGAATGACACATCTGAGGAGCAGGGTAGGTCTCGGCTCCCTCTCAGCGAGTCAGGAGTACTGCTTTGTGAGGGGGTCTGTGTTCTCACAAGCATTCCTTGCTGAGGGCTTAGTGCAAAAACATTTGTGAAGTGCTCTCCATTTTTAAAAGGAAATCTAAGCAAGTATTGTAGCTAAAGTAGTCTGAAGACTGTCTACTGAATGAAACAATGTGGTTCACTAACCTTACTGACCTGTCTCATTCATGAAGCTTTGGTACACTAAATTTCCCATTATTCACTAGGATTTGGTACACATTTACAACACCCCCATTGCTCACTAAGCTTTGGTACATTGACAGCATGCCCGTTCTTCACTAGCTTTGGTACGCTAACGGTAACCTGTCCCCCTCTCTGTTCCCCCAGCCAAAGCAGCGCACGTCCTTGTCGTCATCGCAGGACGTCCAAAGGCCGAACCACAGCTACGACCCCTCAGAGGTGAGCTCCTCTCTGGGGTACGCCAGCTTCACCACCAGCCCCCCCGTCAGCCCTCCCGTCAGCCCCGCCAACTACTCCACCGGCTCCGCGGAGGACTGCGGCCTGACAGGTAGGGCCGCCGCCCCTCCCCTCCCCCTCACCCTTCCCCTTCCCCTCCGCCCCTCCTCTTCCTCACCCGGGGACCGCTCCCGCACAGGAAGGACCCCGCCGTCGCTTAGCGAGCCCGCGCAGCTCGGTGACACCTGTCGAAAAAGGCGTCTGCTCATCAGCGTCAGCAGAATGGGGCTCTGCGGTTCGGTCTGACACCTGTCAGCGAGCGACTGCGTTTGTCAGCTGTCGTGCTCCGCCTGCGCGGGTTTGACAAGGGCAACGGCGTGGCATCGGACAGCCATTTCTGCCCTGCGGCCACCGTTGCGCGTAATACATTAGCGGTCACACAAAATTAGCTGCCTGAAGCGTAGCAGGCTTATTGTGAACAGATTGATTATGATACAAGTGTATGCATCACATCAGTAGTTTAATATCTTTTTGATCCTCCTCCAACTTTTAAAAAATGGCTTCACACGTCCTTGACTTGCAAATGTCCGGAGGGGCTCCATCCTACTGTATGGGGGATCCCTGTAGCTCGCCCTGTGCAGTTACACAGTTTACACAGTTACACAGAGCCCTGGTTACACAGTTTTGTCCATAATGGATTTAATACAGGTGACTGTGAGGACCAATTCACAATCTCAGTTCCCTTCCTCTCTAACCACTCCTGAACGCTCCCACCATCACAGTAACACGCAGAGCGGTATTAACCTGTAATCCAGGCTTAAAATCAATTGTGCTGCTCTCATGAAAAGCAATCGCTCAGTAAATATTTCCCCGAGTAGTTTCTAGTTGTGACTGATTCTCAGTGTGTGTTGTTTGCTTGTGCAAAGTTTTCATAAACACAACAGCGCAAAAACCAACCAACACCACAGATGGCGGAAAAACAAAAAAAAGTTGAAGCAGGACCGCCTCACAGGACTTCGCTCTTGCTCTGAAATAAAACTCCTGCCACGTGGACATGAAAGCCCTAGCCAGCTCTTCCTCCCGTTTCCTGTGTGTCACTTCCTGTCGGCTCCCTGCGGCTTGGGGACCGTCTGCAGAGAAACGCGTCTCCCTGACTCAGCCGCCGCCCACTGCCTCCAGCCAGTCTGTCACCCGCTCTGCTTCCGCCACACACACCTGCCCACTCTGCCCCAGCCCTGGCGGCTGTCACACACACACACCTGCCCACTCTGCCCCAGCCCTGGCGGCTGTCACACACACACCTGCCCACTCTGCCCCAGCCCTGGCGGCTGTCACACACACACCTGCCCACTCTGCCCCAGCCCTGGCGGCTGTCTCACGCCTCACACACCTGCCCACTCTGCCCCAGCCCTGGCGGCTGCCTTACGCCTCACGTGCACGCCCGCGGCCTATCAGGAGAGATGTGTCTCGTGGGAGTGAAAGTGGCGGGGGGGAGAGATCGCTTAAAAAAAAAAAAAGTGACATTTTTTTTAACTGAAGATGATAAAACAAACACGTAGAATGTGATACATGTAGTGCTTTGCAAAACAAGATGGCCCTCCAGAGATTACCCACATGATGGAGATTTTGGAGAACTTTCTCAGGCCCGAAGTGCGGTATATTTTTTCCTTTAAATCAGACCATCTCCACTGAAGGAGTTAAACCCAGGCCAGGCTCTGTTTCTCCCGCGTTTCTCCGGCTGCCTCGCGCGTGCTGACCTGCTCCAGCCCACTGGCTCCTTACAGCGGGGCGAGGCGCCGAGCCAGCTCTGCTAAACGAGGAGCTCGGCGAGCCCGCGGCCTCAGACTCCCGTCTGCCCGAGGGCGGAGGCTGCTGCTCAGCGCACCGTGGAGTCCGAGTGCGGAGTGACCCCCAGAGCTTGCCACTCCATTACACCAGCCCTCTCCTGCTGGGTCACTGATATCAGGAGTCTCCCAGCCAAGTGCGGTAGTACGGCTCCTCCTACCCCTCCTGGATTTTTTATTAACAATAACGGTATCCCATGGTGCACTAGGCATTTCAGACGTTTTCCCATTGCGCTCTTATTGTAGGGTAGGTGAAAGGAGACCAACAAATGGATTAGAACCCAAGAGGGCCTGACTGGATGGATGGATTTGGAATACTGTGATGGATGGGCGATGGATTTGTGATTTGTGTCGTCTCTTGGGTCCTTGAACAAATACCTTGTTTTGTGAAGGACACAGCAGCAGTGTTTCATCTAAATTACACGAGATTCATCATTTCCTGGCCAGAAAGGTTTTTCGGCGGCAGTGCTACGTACCTTCTTCTCCGGTGGTGAGTGGATAGATGTTGTTTCAGTGGCCATGTGACCAGGAGATCACCTTGACAGGAAAACACTGGGTAATGTCCTCATGTTTTTGAACCTTTGCATTAAAGTGAGATGAACTTTGCACAGTACACAGTAAAGTATGTCCTGGGGGATTGCTGGGGTGGTTTGGCTTATGACCCTGCGGTGGATTTGAAGAGGACAGGTGTGGGTTAGATTATCATGCCGGCGTAGTGCAGAGGCTTTAGAGCCCATTATCTAATAAATGCCGGGTGCAGCTGCTCTGTCGTTATGAAACGTGGCAACAAGTGAGTCTCTGTCCAGCGGGCATCATTTCATTTCCTTGTTCTTTCATTTACCGACTGCACTAAAGACTCCTCAGCAAAAAGCTATGTTTGGTTCACTGTTTGTTTTCCTCCGGCAGGTTTTCCCTGTTACAATACCGACAGGGCAGCTTGAAACAGTGAATAGAATTACCGGCTTATGACTCAGGAGGTGTAGCTCTTGGTGGCCATCGCTGAACTACAGAGGAGGGTTTTTGTTCCTATTTTGCACAGCTAGACACAGGAAAATACAGGGACATTAATTATGCATGGAAGGCATGAGATGGTCATACAAATAAAATGAAATTGAATGAAAAAAACCTTATATTGGAAGGGAAATGTGAGGATATTGAACTGGCAAACCCTGCTTTGGCTCCTCCTCCAGGTATAGATCACTATATACCTCAGTCTCTCCCTCTGCTTATCAGCTTTAGAAGGTCCATTGTGTTGTTGCCGTGGCAACTGCCAGTACATGAAGAGCTCATAGTTATGTTTGAGATGGTGTACATTTATAGATAGATAAATCAAGCAATGCCATTTCTCTGACAGAGGGAGGAGGGGAAGAGTGGGAGAGGGGGAGATAGAGGGAGAGGGAGAGAGACGGAGGGAGGGAGGGAGGGAGGGAGAGGAGCAAAGGATTTCCGGCAGACCATAAAAGGCCATGGTGTTCCTTGCTTCAGGTTTTACCTCAGCTGTGCTTTCTGCAGCAGCACTGGATCAACACTAACCCAACGTGAGCATATTTATGTTCTTCCACCCCTCACTCTGTCACAGAAATCATTGTTGCTACCAAAGTAGGTAGGCTGGGTGGTGTTTTTTTTTTGCGCTATTCAAGGGTGGGTATGTTCATCTTTGGTAAACAGCAAACGAGATTGATGCAGGGTTATATAAGTCTGTGACTGAGATGAAACACTTCTGCATTAAGCCTGAGGGGGAAAAGCATGAAAATCCCTCTGACTAACCTGATTTGTAATAATTAATGTGTTTGTACATTTGTTTTTATGTCTGTTGGGCATTCAGCCCATACTGTATGAAATGGGCAGAAATCTTGCCCCGGAACAAACCTGACACATACACACACTCACACACACACACACACACATACACAGCTCACGCACACACACACACAGACACACAGACACACACATGTACACGCACGCACACGCACGCGCACACACACACACTCACACACACACACAAGCACTCACACACACAGCTCACACACACACACACACACAGAGACACACACATGTACACGCACGCACACGCACGCGCACACACACACACAGCTCACACACACACACACAAATACAACAACACATGCACATGCTCATTTACCTTGACCCCTAAGCTAAATTTAAAATGGGAAATACCCTATTCATTACATTATGATATTGACCAGGAGGTTTCTCCTCCCGTTCTGCAAAGAGCGGCGTCTGTACTGGCTGCGCTCCGGAGTGCTTTCCCCGGGCTGCACATGGACTGTGGCTGGGACGCACGGGGTCTGCAGGGAGTGGGCGATACGACTCATCGCAGGTAGTGTGGTGATGTCACCCTGCTCTCCGTGCACGGGGAGGGGCAGGAAGTGCACGCGGCTCCTGGTGGGGGGGGGGGGGCCTTGGGAGAGGTGCAGCTCTGCTGTCTCAGATTTTGCCGATGTCACACGGGGGGGTCTGGGATGTGCGGAACGTGACGGGACCGGCGTGGGTTCGGGCAGTGCACTGCACGCGCTCCCTCGCCGCAGGAGGTCCGCGAGCAGACCGTCAGAGTCAGCGATTTCGCACGGAGACCTGCGCTGCTACTGCTCAGGCTCAGCTGTGTGGTCTCCCCCCCCCCCCCCCCCCCCCCCCCGACCCCCTCCCTAAGGACAGTTTACACCAGCGTGCGAGCAGCGCTGAAGTTAGCTTGATGGCCTTTTACTTTGAGCTTCATTAGCTTCCTCAGTGTGAATTCAGAACCCGAGGAGGCTCTCTGAGAGGCTGCCAGCTCATACTGTACAGACTTTGCGGAAGTCTTGTTTGAAGCCCCGTTTTAAGCCTGTGGTTGGGATCCGTTTGCAGGCGTTATGAAATATGAAATCTCTCTGATTCCCACTTTCATGCTACATGTAGGTGGCAGGTTTCTGTGGTAGCGTCCATAGCCAGATGTTTGTTTACTGGTTTACATAATGTTCAGTTTGTACGATCAAGAGAATCTCTCTTCCTGTGTGAATGCATTATTTCAGCTGAGGGGAGCTGGCAAACAGGTGTGTGTGTGTTTGTGTGTGTGTGTGTGTGCCTGTGCGTGCCTGTGCGTGCCTGTGCGTGCCTGTGTGTGCGTGTGTGTGTGCCTTTGTGTGTGTGTGTATGTGTGCCTTTGTGTATGTGTGTGTGTGCGTGCGTGCGTGCCTGCCTGTGTGTTGAGAGAGAAAAATTATACATGCGTGCGCATATGTGTGTACGCATTCATATTTTTATGCATGCGCATGTCAAATTTTTCATTTCTAATCTCCCGCATATGTTGTTTCCCTCAGACATGCGTGCTCCCTCTCGTACTCTCCGTTTCTCTCTCTCTCTCTCTCTCTCTCTCTCTCGCTCTCTCCCTCCCCCCATCCTCTGTCTGTTATAAGTAATATCCTCTATATTCCATGAATACATTACACGGTCCCTGAGGACCGCTCCAGGCAGGATAAAATGGGAGAGGAACATCAGGGCTGCTGTTCTTTACACAAGTCAATGTGCACTGATTGAGTATGGCTTCCGCGGGTTTCTGTGTGCTTCGTGTGAACAGGTTATTTCGGGGGGTTAATAACTTGTAACATGGTTTCCCCAATGGGGACCCAAGCACCAGTGGAACGTTCGGTAGTTTAAAATGTGTGTGGAAGGACATTTCTGGGGATGCGTTTGAGATTCGTTCTACGCTGTAAAGAATGTGTGTGAATTTTACGGTAAAGTTCTGTAAAATACAGAGGGTACGAAATTGCATACTGCTGAAATGTAATTGTATTATTTACGGACACCGTAATGCATTTAACATTTGTTAGACGTACAGCCTGCCACCATATGCTTAATCTATCGTTACCTTTACTTTTATTGTAGAATTCATGCAGCCCAGTTGCCAGTATTTTACAGTAAAAATTATTATTATTTTTTTTTTTACAGTGTAATAGGGTGGTAATTCTGAGATCTACAACAAGTCTAAGGACATTGCTTCAACAGGCTTAATTGTATGTTAATGATCATATGAGCTGGGACTTATTGTGTCCTTGGCCTTGATGCATCCCCAGTGTAATTATATGTATGAAAATGTGTCCTGCATGTGAATGAATGTGTTTCTCCATAAAGAGACGGGTGGAGCTTTCGTACATTATGAAAAAGAGACATTAACCGAGCCGGTTAATTTTATTATTATAATAAACAGTAAAAATGCTGCAGCTGTCACTTTTTAATGTCTTTGGGAAAACAGCGGAAAATGGAAAATACATTTCATGATGGAATGAAAAAAAATTCAGTTTACCGTGGGCAATTTATAACTGTGTTATGGTGATGAATATGATGCATTATTGCTGTTGTTGTTGGCGGTGGTAGTATTTACCTGCCTTTTTCTGAGTTGGGGCAAGCAGGAGCTCAGTGTGGATTGGAGTGTGAGGAATGCTGGAGGTCTCAGGACAGGTGTTGGGGAGGGCAGCTTGGAGGTGCAGAGGTAGAGAAAGCGAGTGCGTGGAGAGATGGGAGTTCTGGCCAGTGTGCGAGGGTGGAATTGGTCCATTCTTGTGATGGAGAACCCTTCCACTTCATCCTACCTCCTTCCTCTCCTGTGTGGGAGGAGGAAAGATCCTGACATCCTCCCTCCCTCCCTCCCTCCCTCCTCCTCTTTCTCTCTCTCTCTGTCTCTTTGTCTCTCTCTCTTTTTCTCATACACGTGTGATGAACACAGAGGTTTCTTTCTCTCATCGTCATGTTTCACAGTTTTCGTTCCCTCTCCGATCTCCGCCTGCATCAAACAGCCTCAGGTGATGGTGAGTCACACTGCAGGTACCGCAAACTCGATGAAAAAATAAAGAACGTTAAACTCTGCACATCGTCTAACAGATTTTTTTTTTCTCTCTAGTTCCTGTCATCTTCTCGTGTGTCTGGTCGTGACCCTGTCCAGTCATATTTGTCACTATAGAGTCTGTTTGGTTAGCGTTGACTCTGCAGAGTTGTAGGTCATAGTGGGCCGCTCTGTCCTGCCTATGTTCTCATAAACAGTGCCCTGTAATGCAATATTACTGTATATTTTTGTTGCCTCTGATATTCACTAGTTATCTTCTTATAGCCGCCTATCTTTTGACAGAAGGTCAGGTGCGCAAAAGGTCTGTAGGCACAGATTCACCAACATTTATACAGTATGAGCCTGTAGAACAGACAGAATATTCCGTGTGCCGCAGCACACATACTGTCATTTCACACCTCGCACACATTCTGTCTGTTTTGAAAGGTCAGGTGTACAAACGGTCTGTAGGCTCAGATTCTCCATCGTACGTACAGACAGAATATGTGTGAGGTGTGAAATGGGAGTATGCGTGCTGCAGTGCACAGGATATTTTGCTGTTACAGTCTGTGCAGAACAGGTCTCCTTTCCCCAGAGTTGGTTCTCACTGTGAAGGAAAGGAAAGAACTTCTTAAGGTCGTAAGGTTATCGTGTTATTTCCTCTTTCGCTGTGGCAAACCCTGTTTTTTTTTTCGCTTCGAAGCGGCTGTTGTCATCTCACCACATCGAGAGGCGGCTCGGGGTTTTACTGCTGTAACAGTTTGTCTAAGGACCTGTTTTGTTTTTAGTGCTTCCCTCGTTTAAATAAATAACTCCTCCGTTTTGTTGCTGTAAGCGTTCGAGCGGATTACGCGGCGTGGCGGGAGGTTTCTCAGCGATCGGCGGCGTTCTGCAGTAGAGGGCTCAGGAGCGAGGGCTCGGCAGGGACACCCGCGGGGTAACAACCGGCCGGGGGAAACCGAAAACAGACCGAAAACCGTTTCCTGAACGGAGGATCCCCCGGCAGTGACACGAAGGCATCGCGGTCGATAACCCTGGAATAGACCTGGAAGTGGGTCGTCTGGCCCCCGCCCCGCGCTCACTGATGTGCGGTTATCTCTGGAGAAAAGCCTCTAATTATCTGTGCCGAGGCTCGGGGGGGGGCGACCGCGGATGACGCAGGCTGTTTGGGGGGGGGGGGGGGGGGGGGGGGGGGGGTGGGGGGGGAGTCGGAGACTGAGCTCCACTGGGGTGTGCGGTGACCCCCACACGTGCACAGCCGCCTCTGAATCCCCCTGGGTTTTGTTAGGTCTCCCGTTCCCTTAAAGAGAACATGGAAAGAGCACGATCACTCATAGGTTTTGCCAACTAAATAGGGGTTTATTGGTATTTTTTTTTGTTACATTTGTTACAATGAGCCAGTAGAAATTCAGTATTCAACGAGTAGTTTTAATACCCAGCATGCTGTTACCAGACATTGAGACAAAGCTTCCTTACCGAGATAAGGACGCGTGCAGGGTGCAGTTTAATACCACTGCGTCTGAAAAAGATTCATTTACCCCACGACGCGCGTTCGCTCGCTCTGCGAAAGCATAGGTGCAAAGCCTGACTGGCACACGCATGCAGAGGAACGAAATCTGGTCAGCGCTTATATAACCAGCAGCGAGCGAGCGAGCGAGCGACAGGTTCCCAGCTGCCTCTGCGCTGGGGTTTGACTGGCAGCTCTGATATTGCGGCGCGGTGCTTTTAATAAAGCGGAGCGGGGGTCCGCGTCGCGCCGGGGAGACGCTAACGTGCTCCGGTCGTCCGTTTTCTGTCCCGCTCCACGCCTAAGACGCGTATTTGGGGAGTAAAAGAAAGAGAAATCAAGAGAGAGAATAAAGCGAATTGAATTGAATTGAATTGAATTGAGGGAGGGGGGGGGGGGGGGGGGGGGGGTGAAAAAGAAGAGCGAGATTTGCAAAGGCTGTGTTTAGCCGTGGCGTATTTACAGCTTTGTGTGCGAAACTGGCTTTTGTTTAAAAAAAAAAAAAAAAAAAAAATTAATGGTGGGGGAAACATTCGGATTGTTCCGGAACTTTTTTTTTTGTATTGAGATAAAACACACACAGGCCTTATTCTGCAACAAGCGGTGTCATTGAGCACAATAATTAGAGCCCGGCGCTGCCGTGTTGCTGTCTTCACTGCAGCGGGCTGTCAGGCTGGAGCCCGGGGCCACAGTCGGGCACCTCGCTCTGCCTGGGTTCCGAATGCCGGCCCCAGTAGTGCCGGAGTTTCAGCGCGCTGCTCCTCCTTCTTCTAGCGAAACTAACTTTGTTATTCGCTGTTTTTGTCTCTGATTTTTGTCTCGAAGCGTTCCTCACAGCTGCCGGCCCGTCGACGCTGGTCCGCGTTCACAAACGACAGGAACCTGTTCTGGCAGGGAGGACGGGTCTGCGGTTCAGCGCAGCGCGGTAAACATCTGTTAAACACGGAGTAACAACATGCGGTCATTAAGCCCAGTGGAATCGGGCCAGCCATCGCTGGACCTGTCATTCGTCAGCGCTGGGTTTTAATTTGTGCGATTAGTCATCTGTCTGTCTTTGATTGCTCAATTCTCTCTCTGTCTCTCACTCACACTTACACTCTGTCTGTCTCTCGCTCTCTCTCTCTTTCTCTCCCTCCCTCCCTCTCCCACTTGCTCTCGTTGCCTTGTGGACACAGCCAGAGTAAGATGAGCTGATTGTCAGTAGTACAGGAGGGCCATGATTTTTTATTATTTATTTATTTTTTTGAGAATCTGTTTTAGTAGTAGTGATCCAGGGAGAATTGTCAACACTTCTCTCTTTGGGATTAAACCAAACTGAAATAAGAAAAGAGAGAAAACCAAGAAAGTGATTAAATTTAGCCTGCGTGTAAACTCACCTGGGATGGTACGAGCGAAGGAGAAAAACATTCTTCCTCCTTGCTGCTGTGATTACTGTCATGATGGCTTCTCACCAAATAATTTCAGAGGGTTAGCCAGGGGGATTGTGGTGTTTTTTCGTAGGCAGGAATAGTTTTTTTTCGTGAAATTTACATGGTCCTCACCGTTTTTTTTGACCAGGTTTTGCAATAAATACAATAACTTTGCTGGTGTTTGTCCAGAGAAACCACGCAATTTTTTTTTTACGTAGTGTCCATTAATAGAGCTGGATATGTACTGAAGCGATTCAGGGTAAGTGCTTTGCCCGAATGCACCACAGGGGTGCCTTACCTGGGACGCACACCTGCAACCTCCCTGCCCATTAGTCTCCTCCGCCAGCCACAGCTTTCAAGGCTTTCGACAGTGTGACGGGACTTTGTTTTTAACGGTTTGACAGTTTTGACAGTTGTAAATTTGCGGAAGCGGAGTTATGATGAACGGCCTCGCTCAAGGGCACCCCCGGCAGCGCCTGGCATACAAATCCATTCTTTTGTAATTACGAGGCCTCTCCTCGCACGCGCGTGAATCACGGTCCAGATGCATAAGAAACGCAGTCAATACACACGCAGGCCACACACGGACACACGCACACACACACATACACACACACGGATCCGTATACACGCACGCACACACACACACACATACACACACACAGGCCACACACGGATCCGTATACACGCACACACACACACACATACACACACACAGGCCACACACGGATACGTATGCCCACACTCACACATACACACACACACGCACACACACATACACACACGCACTCGCACATTCACACACACACACACACACACACACACACAGGCCACACACGGATCCGTATACATGCACGCACACACACACACACACACATACACACACATACACACACACACACGAACACGCACACACAGACCCGACAGCTGAAACCGTGATGGGGATGGTTAAGCTAAGTAATGCCCGTGACATTCACAATGCGCACACGTGCAAGCTTGCTTTTTCATTTCATTTCACGCGGGCGGAGTAAATGCCTGGGATTGAGATGGCTCCGCCCCTTCGTTTCACAGTTAGCATGATTACACGTTCGGCCTGTCTGCTGCAATGAGCTGTGTGAACCGGCCACTTCATTACCTCTGCCAGATTACGTAAAAATGTTTTCTGACATTGATTTATTCCCTTATTTTTGGGTATCTGGGGTACGTCACAGCATGGCGGACACGCACTGAGAGAATATTGGCTGGAGCGCTGGGAGAACACATTGAATACATTTTGTGCAAATACCCAAGTGAGCCCATCAAACATGCAAGACCTCTTTGTGTGGTCTTTCAGTTTGCAAAAACACATTTCGGCCAGCATTTTGGAGCAGGGTTGCCCAACCCTGTTCCTTCATATCTGTCTGTCCTGTAGGTCAGAGAAACCTGAACAAAACACACATCATCTAGAGATCTCATTGAGCCGCTGATTAGTAGAATCAGGTGTGCCAAATCAGGGTTGAAATGAAAACCTGCTGGACAGTCGATCTCCAGGAACAGGGTTGGCAAGCCCTGCTTTGCAGGGGCTCCAGAGTGCAAAAATAAACACAAGACTTTGTATCAGTAAAACTTTGCAGTTTGAATTGTTGCCATGTTTCAATTTACTGGGAAACAGACTGTTTGATAAAAACTTAAAATGGGAAGAGATCACTTCACTCTGCAGCATATTATGCCAATGGCTCATATTAGAAGTGGTATCCAATTTAAACTCCAGTGTATTGATGTCATAAGAGTTACATCATTTGTATCGATTTTTGTGGCTTGTTCCATTAAGTGTGTAGACTTCTGAGAGCTACTGCCAATTACCCATAGTCTGGAATTGACTTTTATTAAAACTTCCTTTTTTACGAAAATATTAGCCCTGCTACTCACAATTCACACAGGATCCCCCAGTGATTTCACTCAGTTCACGCTGTGTAGTCTGCGGTTGGCTGTTAGATCTGTCTTCTAAGTGTTGGGGGAAAGCAACAAAATGTGAACCGCAAGCACTTTGAGATTTGACCTCAGGCTGTGTGTGTATCAGATCAGTGGGGTGTTTGAGGTCGAGGCAGTTTGACTGCGCGTCTGGAGGGCTGGATCTGAGGTTTCAGTGGGTGAAAGGCTGTTTCGGGTGACCTGGAGCACCCCGCACCTGTCCTCAAACGCACCAGGGGTTGCAGAAATGAAGCGGGGGCCAGTGACAGAGGGGAGGGGGGGTACAGACAGGCACCGCTCCGTCTAGTTCTGGCACTTTCCGAACGCGGTTTCACTCAGAGCCCTTCGTTCCGCTCCGCTCCCTCCTCCTCCTCCTCCTCCTGAAGTCCGGAGGCTTTCGCCCAGAGCTCCGTGGAGCCAGACCGCAGTTTCCATGGTGACCAGACCTCACCTGTTGCCGCCAGAGACGGCTGGAGCGCGGAGAGGTACGGCGCTCCCCGGCGGCGGACTGGCTGAGGGGCTACGCGGCGCTCTGGGTCGCTTTTGTGGGCTGCGCCGGCGAACGCCGTCATTCGGCGTCGTGGCGACGACTAAAGCGGCGAGCAGAAGCGGGAGACGGCGCGAACACGAGGCTTGCTTTGTCGGCCGGAAACACCTGCCGCCGCAGCCAGGAACGGACCCGGCTGAAGCGCGTCTTCACGGATAAAAGCAATTCAGCTGGACTTCGAGAGCGAATATCAAAGACTGCGCTATCGTCTGAATTATGTATTAAGGCGGTACTGTGCAGACGCATGGTCTGTCCCTCACGGTTAGTGTACTGCAGCTTGGCTGGCAGTGCCGTGTGCCGCGTCCGGACCTAGGCCAGGCGCTACGGTTATGATCCAGGCTTGAGGAAGACGTTCTGATTTCCCCATTTTTGCAAAAGCCCCCATTCAGGCAGCTAGTTTAGATATGTTTTTTTTTTTTTTTCCTGCAGTTCTCTTCATTTTGGAGCTGAGATAATACGCATCTTCCTCAACCGAACGATAATGAAATCCCCTTCCATCTCGTTCGATGGAAAAGAACGTTCCGTTTAGTTTGAGGATTCATCTTGATGGGACCACGTTGTACGATCGCCTTCATTCGGTCAGCCTTGTGTAGCAGCGCTTCCCTTTGCGGTGAAGACGGATTGCTTGTAGTCTGAGCTGCCTGGGACTAAGAGCGGGAGAATGGCGAGAAGGCAATCACCTTTTAATCGCCAGCACTTCACAACTGGTCCCCTGAGCGCCTTTTAAAAAAAGGAATACACATTTTCTCTCACACGGAAAGACTCTTTCTCTTTCTCTCTCATTCTCTCTTCTGCTTTCTTTCAGACAGGCACACGTACACATCCCACTTACCTTGGGTTATGCTCACTGTTCTTATTTAGTAATTGCCCCCCTGCCTGTTCTGATTTCGATTAAGAAGCACACCGATTTGAATAAGAATCTCTCATTAACAGCTTATTACTTTTTTTGCGTGAATTTATTATGGTAGTGGCCCCTTTGAACACTTCACAGAAAGTACATTTAGTTAAAATAAAGATTAAAAGCTGTTCTTCGGTCTCTTAATTTAAAAAATTTGTATGTAATAACAAGAACCGAATCTCTTTCTGTAATGTGAATTACACAAAGGCCTTTCTACTATATTAAAGATAGAAATCAACCACTAATGGGTGAAGCTTAGTGTAACTGGCAAGCATGTTAATCAAGACAAATTGACTCCAGACTATGTTTTAATAGCTGTAAAATGATCTACTTCTCATGCCATACTGGACAACACAGGCACACATGCACACACACAAACACACACACACATGCACGCACGCACACACACACGGACGCATGTATACACACGCACACACACACACACACACACACAGGATTACGCACTATATCTCTAAGCCCAGGGTTGTGCCCTCTAATCATGTTTCCTACGGGGTTTTGCCATGACGTGAGTAGCAGTCCGTGTTACCACCATCACTGTGTCTCCAAGCATCTCTCCTCCCCCCTCACCAAAAAGAGAGTCCCCTCAGAGCTGTCTCTCCGCCGAGATGGGGGCCTCCCATTGGACGTGGTGTTCCGTCTGGAGGAAGTGGTGCTTGAAGGGCACTTTGAATAATTGAGTCTGTTTTGGAGCTATCTTTGACCTCTCGGCACCTGTTTAAGAATTCCATTTTTTATCTTCGTCATTATTGCCGATGCTCTTTCCTCTGCTCGCTGCCCCGTCTTGTTTTTTCGCCAACCGACACCGGCAAGATTTATAATCCTGGCACCTAATTGGATTTTTCCACTTTTTGCTCCGATGTTCCTGTCAGTTTCCTAGTGACGACGCCGCTCAGTGCAAGTGTCCTCATGGAGAGGGGGGGTTTTAAATGCTCACTGGTAGTTTTACAGTATACCATACTATTGCTATGCTGGACACTCTCCAGAGCAGTGATCCTTAACCCTGGCCCTAGCAAGCGACTGCTTTTAGTTCTCATTTTAAATTCAGCAGCTCAGTTCAGACCCAGGAAACCAGGTGAGGTGGAATAGCTGCATTATTTTAGCCTGTTAACAGCCACAGTGAAAGCCTGTGGCTCTCAAAGAGCAGCAGTACCAGCAGGACGCTGCTCCGGAGGGTTCTCTCTGAAGGGCGAGCAGCGCTTCGCACAGCAGTCAGAACAGGTTTGCTCAAAAGACAGAAAGAAAGGTGGAGAGCTGTTTTGGTTTAGAGGACAGAAATAAAATCCAAAAGAAGCCTTTTAAGGCATGTCGTCTCCTGATTTTGATGGTTTTGGATGGTCCAGAGGTCAGAGACCTCTGTATTGTCCTCTGTGTTTTATGTCTCTCTCTCTGTCTCTAGGTCTCTCTCTCTCCCTCTCTCTTCCTCTGTCTGTGAGCGGTTGTAATTTGATCTTAAGTGAAGGTAAGTCTGTGTGCTGGCACTGGTACACACTTTATATACACTGTATACTAACAGGAGCGAGACTGGTCTGCGCACCCTGCTGCTGGCCTCTACGCCTCTCTTACCGGATGTGACAGTGCGTCCCCTCTGATCTGCGTCCGCTGATCCGTCTGTTGCCCTGAGTTACCGAAACGCTGTCATGGTGACACAGGTGCCAGTGTCCTGGCCCTACCGATCCCCCCCATCATCGACTCATCACTCCTCCCGTTCTCTTCTTGAATGATAAACATCTCTCTGTTAAAATCACTCCTGGCTCAGACAGTCCGCGTTACACGTCTTTTGAATGCACATCAAAGGACTTCCCAATTAGAGCTTGTCGCCCTCCCACGGTGGGGAGACGTGCTGTTTTTGTTTGTTTAACTGTTGGTCCTCTGGTGTCTGCTGGTTACACATCCATCTGTGAGAGATGTGTGTGGAGCATTGTGGGATATCAGTATCCTCGCTTCTGTGCCTCTTTTTGGAGTGCATTCTCTGGACCGTAGGGCCTAGACCAGTCTTCACTGGACTGTGTGTGTGTGTGTGTGTGTGTCTCTGTCTCTGTCTGTGTGTCTGTGTGTGTTGATACTGACCACTGGCGGTCTAACCCCCACTCAGACATTACACACTGAGAGTAAATAGTCGGCATAATAAAAGACTGTTACTGTGACATTGAGTTGGTTACGTAATGAAACTACTGAATTATTATTTGGTACCTCTTGTATCATAGCTTCTGCTTACATTATAGCTGGTCATGTGACTCCTGAGCTACACTAGGAAGCCTTTTCCCTTTGTGCCTGTTTTAGTCCTGGGGGGGTTGGGTGTACGCACAATCAGTGTGCATCTCCAGCAATGAGCCAAACTATGCATGACTAAAGCATGGACTCCCTGACCAATCACAAGGCAGGCCTCTTCTCCTACCAGGCCCCTGACCATTCCGTCCCTTCCCCGGGTTCAGGCGCTACCTGGCGGAAGTGCTTTTCAGAGTCCTTTGTGCTGTTTGTGGGATGCCTCCTTAAGAGATGCTTTTGTCTCAGTGTCATGCTTGTTGGCCTGAGGGGGTCAAACGGCTGTGAGGTTTCATCTGCCCCCCCACCTCCGCCCCCACACCGGAGTGGAGAGCGGGAGATGCTGACTCGCCCGCCCCACTGCACACAGACAGCAGAGAGCGAGCACTTTACAGTGCGTCCGACTGGGCCTTATTTCACCTCAGAGCACCTACTCAATAGCCCGTTCCTTAAGCGTAGACAGAAGAGACGACCGTAAAGAGCACGCTTGTGACATCATACTGTAGTGGTCAGCTGACTGCTGTAAGTGAAGATGTTTGCACACGCTCAGTGGAGCAGACACAGGACACAGGAACCCGACACTGGACCATCCTGTCTGTCTCTCTCAATCTCTCTCCCTCTCTGTCTCTCTCTCTGCCTCCTCTTCATCCTTCTCTTGTTCTTTCCACCTGCCTCCTCTTCCTCACTGACCTCGTCTTTGTGTTTGTCTCTCTCTCTCTCTCCCTCCCGTCCCTCGCCCGCAGAGGAGCCCGCGTGTCAGAGGGAGGCGCCGGCGGAGCGCAGTTTTCGGGACTCCCACGTCCCGGAGCAGTTCGCCGGGCTGCTGCACGGCTCGTCCCCGGCCTGCGAGTCCCCGGACAACCCCTTCCAGCTGTACGGCAAGGTACGCAAGCTCAGCGCCCCGGAGCCCGTCCCCGCCCACCGCCAGGGAAACCTGCTGCAGGCGCCCAGCCTGGGCGTGCCCCTCCCCCTCCCGCGCGCGGACAGCGAGGCCTCGGGCCTGAGGGCCCCGCGGGAGCCCAAGCCCCAGGTGGTGTACAGGACCATCTTCCACACCCGGGTGAACCAGGACCAGGCGGAGCGCGCGTGCCCCCCCGCCGGGGCGCGGCATGTGAGGAACGGGGAGGCGGCCGGCGGGACGAGCGCGACAGGCGCCGGGTTCGAGGAGCGCGCCTGCACCCTGGGGAGGATGCGCTCCGTCCCCAGGAACGTGCTGGACCTGCAGCTCTCCAGAAACTTCTCCAAGTCCGAGTCCAACCTCATCTCCGTCTCCCCCATCGAGGAGGAGCTGCGGCCGGGGCGGGCCCCGCCCAACCCGGCCGGCAAGCTGGAGAGGACCCCCTCCTTCACCGCCGAGTGGGAGGAGGTAAGAGAAACCCGTCGGCATGGCGACAGAGGTGCAAATGACTAACCGCCTCTCTGACTGCTCTTCTCTGACTATGCGCCGCTTCACCGTAGTCAGGTATTCAAGGTCACCTTAGCCCCCGAAAGTAAGGATCGTTAATGGGAGATTTCGTTGTCGTTCGTACCCAAAATAGTCCACAGCTACGCACTGCGGATTCGGTTGTGCGTCAGTGCGGCTTGGGTTTCTGTGGCATTTGCAGTGCCTAACTGGTTTAGGACAGGCCCCCCTCAGCTGAGAATACTCGACACCCTGGAGCAGTAGGAGTGGAAGTGGGTGGTGTCGTGCCGTTGTGGAAAGAGGAAATTGGGAATTTTTAATTTGCGCACAAAAAACACTCGCATCACATAAACACACATCTCTCCAAAGAATGCCCTTTGCAGTTTGTTATATCGAGTTTGCCGTCAGAGACATCGAAAAAGGGGAAAGATACTGGAAATTAATTATGAAGACTGCGGTTTTCATTACTCAAGAACTTTGCTGTAATCATGGCGTCCCAGCCGTAGGAGAATACAGAGATAGCTGTCATTTCTCGCTGTCGGCTGATTTAGACAGCTTTTCTACAGGTGTCTGAGCTAGAGACGCACAATGCAGAGCGATAAGTAGGCTCTATATATTCTCTGTTGGTGAAATGCGATTCAGTAAAGTATTACTGATGATGCTCTTTACTTAACGTGAAACTCATTTTCCTAAAACGAGCTCATCTCCAGTGAAGTTGCTGTTGTCGGCCTGAACTCGGATGCTAATTACTTGTGATTTCATTGCTAGCAACATAACTAGAATGAACTAGAATTTGAGTATCGTGGTGATAACCAGGACTATAACTGGAATTTGCACAATATCAACCAGGTACTGTAAGCCAGAGCATTACAAGACACTCCCAGGTTTGGGGAGAGGTGGGCTTGGGGATGTTTTGTGGAGGTCTATGGCACGGGGCTCATATTTTGGAGGTGTGTGAGGTTGGGGAAGCTTTGGGGTTACAGCTGAGAGTCATGCTGAAATGTCTTCACACTTCCCACTGCAGGGTAGGCTCTTGGCTTTGTGCCGCCCTTGGAGAGATGGCTGATGGGCAGCGGTTAGCGATGAATCCCGTGGAATATGATTAACGGGGCACCTTCCATTTTCCCAATTTCTTTCCTTCCGTTTGCCGCCTCCCAGATGGTTAATGCCCCCCCCCCCCCCCCCCCCCCCCCCCCCCCATATGGATGGCGCCCTAGGCGACCACTTATATCGCCTATGCCTAGAACCGATCCTGTTTTTTTGTGTGTGCGGAATCCCTACGTATACATATGAGAGTACAGAAGATGCAACTCATGAATATTTTTCCCGTCCTTTTTTACCTGATGGTTCCTTCTTCGCATTCTCCTCTGCTGTAGACTTGTGTTGTTAAGCGGCGATTAATGGCTAATTGCTGATTACTGAAGGGATCACGGGGAGAGCAGAGGATGTGGGATAATGGGAATGGTCTATTTCGGGAAAGGCAATCCTCAGGCAGCGCTCGTTACCTCCTAAGGGGAGTGTGGGATTATGGGAACAGTTTTAATTTTAGGAACTACATCCCCCATGGTTTCCTAGTGGGCGGGAGTCTCTGCAGTGAGCTTCTGTCCTGTTCTGTTAAGGTGTTCAGACCAGTGGCTGAATACCGGTCCTCGGTTATTGCCTTCACTCGTTTTGGGATGGGGCGTGGGGCGACCCTGCTGGGTTTGGGGCGGAGGTGTAGAGGAGGTGGGCAGGGCGTCCAGTGAACCCACGGCCATGGGGACGGGAGGTAGGGCGGGGGCTGGGTTGATTTTGGATTCCCGTGAACCTGTCTCTTCTCCCCCGTTTCTTTTCCTCGTTGTAGATCGATAAGATCATGAGCTCCATCGGCGCGGGGATCGGCACGGGGCTGAGGGAGATCCAGGAAGACCAATCAGGTACTGGAGATGCGCAGACTCTGCGTGTTATACGTGTGCTGCTGGGTGGGTGTGTGTAAAACAGGCTGTATGACTGTGAGGTCCTCCTGTTTTGTCATCTTGGAAATTTGACAAACAGAAAGAAGAACAGTCCTCATTACAAATGCTCAGAGATATTAGAGACTTTGATGATTTAGATATTGCCTGTTGATTTTGTTGACTGTTGCTGGTTTGTACTGTAAATGGTTACATGTTTGTGGTTCCCACTGCTTTCCCCTGTTCTGTTACCCTTAGCTGTTTCATGCTGTGAAGGGTATTGGTTTAAACTGAAGAGCGTTCCATTTTGTTAGTTTATGCTGTGGCTTGCTACATTGCTGGGTTATTCTACACTTTGCCTGTTTACAGTGTAGAACCCACTGTAAATCTTATTACGGTCTACCACGGCATTGAATGATGGAGGTCTTCAGATGATTTGGCGGACATTTATTCCATCCTCAGCGGACCTCAGTGGCTAGCTCGTGTCACGTTTGAAGTCGTGAGGCGATGCGTGATTGGCTGCGGTGAGGAAGAGCCGTCACACCCGCCCCTCCATTACGTCTCTTTGGCAGATGTGGCCAGCCCTACGGCGCAGCCCAACTGACAGCGTGATGCGTTTGCGCCGCGGTCGCTAAGCGTGCTAATGCTTCCAAACGCTGATAAACGATCGCCGTGGAAGCCACAGGGAAAGGGGCGGGGTTTTACCCTGTCAGGAGGACAAAGGGGTCATTGAGATGACGGACAGCTCCTGGGCGTCCATGCCCCCCCCCGTCATCCTCCAAGCCTTTTATTCCCCCCCCCAGGGAGGAGTCACTCAACCTGCCCCTGTCTCTCCTCTCATCTCTCTTTCCCCCCTTTCCTGTCTCTCTTCTCCTCTCCTCCCTTTTTTCTCATCTATCCTTCATCCCCCCTTCTTCTCCTCCACACACAAATAGACACCATTTCCAAACGCTTGTAACCGCGACGGAATAAACCCTGTTTGTGTTACTCACTTTGTCCCCGGTGTGTATGGAAATGCCCTTCTCTGTATGTGTCTGTGTGTGTGAGAGGGGGAGGGAGGGAGAGAGAGAGAGAGTGAATGAGGAAGAGAGAGGTGGGGGACTGGGTTAGAAAAACAGACAGAGAGGTGTACAGTTCTGCAGTTGTTTACCTCTCTGTGGTGTATCAACGTGTTGTGAATCGAGCTTCGCCGATTGAGAATTCCTCAGGAAGGAGAAGGCGGGGAAAGGGCTTTTGAACTTTGTTTTGGCGGGGGTGTGTGTGTGTGTGTGCGTGCGCGTGTGCCCGTGCGCGCGTGTTGTGACTGCTCCCATCGGAGGCTGTGCGCGCGTGTGGGAGGAGGAAGCGCGGCGCTCCCAAACAAAGAGGCAGGGGCTGATCCGATGGCTATTATCAGCAGCGCGATGTACAGCGAGAGCTGGGAGCTGGAGGATTGAGAGAGAGAGAGAGGGAGGGAGGGAGAGTGAGAGAGAGAGAGGGGGGAGAGAGAAACGGGGAGAGGGAGGGGGGAGAGGGAGGGAGAGAGAGAGAGAGAGAAAGAGGAGAAAGGCTGAGGGAGCATACAGATGAGTGTAGGAGTAGTTGATAAGGAGAATTGTATCAGGCAGGAGCAGCGCTCTCGCGCACAGACAGCCAGAGCAGCGGCCAGGCGCAACAGCTGAGAGAGCCCCTCCGAGCGCGCCCGCGGACCCTGACCCCCCGGCCCCCTCGCCATGGCGACCCCGCCGACCGCCGGACCCTGAGGGGCCGCGCCACCCCGCAGCCTCTGGGATTTCCGCTCCTCTCCTCCTCCTCCTCTCCTCCTTTCCTCCCTCCCTCTTTCTTTCACCCCTCCCCCCCTCCCCCTCATCCTTCCCTCCGTGCCCCGGTACACCCCCCACCCCCCCCTCCCCGGGGCGGCGAGCCCGCATGGCGGGGTCGTTCGACAGCCACTTGGCGCGGAACACGATGTGGCAGTGCCAGCTGTCCCAGCCGGACTGCCGCTGCTACCGGGTGGACGGCTACTCCCTGCTCAAACGGCTGCCTCTGCACCCCCTCACAGGCCCCCGCTGCCCCGTCCAGTCCGTGGGCCAGTGGCTGGACAACATCGGGCTGGTCCAGTACGAGAACCACCTGCTGGCCAACGGCTTCGACAGCGTGCAGTTCATGGTGAGTACGTTCCGTCTGGCCGTCGCTCTCCCCTGCCCGCCGCCGCCGCGGCGACCCCGCCATCGCTGCTTTTTAAACCGTCCGTCCCGCCGCCGCTCTTCCTCCCCGCGTGCAGACGCGGCTCCCTTCCTCTCCCGCTCGCTCTGTCTCTGTGTGTGTCTGTGTGTGTGTGTCTGTGTATGTCTCTGTCTGTGTGTCTGTGCATGTGTGTGTGTCTGTGTATGTCTGTGTCTGTGTGCATGTGTGTGTGTGTGTGTATGTCTCTGTCTGTGTGTCTGTGCGTGTGTGTGTGTGTCTGTGTGCGTGTGTGTGTCTGTGTATGTCTGTGTCTGTGTGTATGTCTGTGTGTGTGTGTGTGAGAGAGCCGCTCGTCTCCATTCCCGCCTCAGACGTGCCACAGCCACGTGCGTCTCCCTGCCGTGGAGAAGCCGTAGCGCTGCGCTAACTTCTTCCCTTCCCAGCGCTCCCGACCGTTCCCCTGCTTTACCTGTGAGAGGAATCCAGCCCACGGCCTCTCTTAAAAACACTTGTGTGGATTAAGGGTTTTACTGATTTACACTCTTCATTTAGTGCTATCTGGAGGAATGCGTGTGCAGTACCTGCAGTAAAAGGGTTTTATATGGGCAGTGCTGTCTGAAGCATAGAACTTTGTTTACTTAGCAGTTTTCAGCAGTAAAACCTGTGACTTATGTGGTAGTGTCTGCAGTAAAGCCGGTTTATTGTATGCCAATATTTGTCATGAAGTCTATCATCTGTGTAGTAATGTCTGAAGTAAAGTGCATGATATGTGTAAGGGATGGTGACCCGTTCCCTGGTGCAGAATTCTGCTTAACAGCATAACAGCTTAACATTAGTGTATGTATTTTACTGTGTGCAGCTGAAAACCTCATAAAACCTCATGCTCACACCTACTCTCAAGGTGTTAGTCACATAAATGCCTGTGAGTCATCAAAAAAGTAGAAGCTTCAGGTTCTGGTCATCTGGTCACTGTGTGGGATTGAAAGTAGATTTTTCAGGTGAGGTGTGAAGTGGACACACAGATAGGACAGGTGTGTTATGAACAGGAAGGTAGGGCAGGTGTGTGAATATCAGGTACAGAGTATGTTTGTAGTAGACAGTCAGGGCATGTGTTTAATGGACAGGTAGAGGTGGTGGGTGTGTAATGAGCAGGTAAAGAGAGAAGGTGCATGAAGGACTAGTGGAGAGAGAAGGTAAATCATTTTCAGGTGCATGATGGACAGGTAGCAAGAGAAGGTGCATCATTTGCAGGTGTGTAATGAACAGGTAGACAGGCGATGCGTAATAGACAAGTAGAACAGTGTTAATTACTAGGGGATGCTCATGAGAGAAACAGTACTATAGGGTATATAGAGAGAAACTCAGATACTGCCACTTTCCTTAGTCTTATTTTAAGAACAACATTGAGATTCTGTTTGTGTGCATGAACGCGTGTGTGTCTGCGTCTGTGTGTGTGTGTTTGTGTGCGCTTGTGTGTACGTGTGTATGTGCGTGTGTGTGTGCGTGCGTATGTGAGAATGTCTGTAATGACTTGTTGTGTTGGTGTTTGGCAGTGCCACTCCCTGCTGCTTTCCTTGCTACATCACTGTGACCTGCATGTGTTCCTCTGGTTGCCAAGGCAACAGCAGCACGAGTGGGTTGATCCATGTGATGCGTAGTCCTGCATCAGCTCCCCAGACCTGGACCGAAGCGGGGTCATTAATGTATGTGTGCGTGCGTGAACGTCTGAGTGTGTGCGCATGGATGTCTGTGTGCGCATGTGTGTGTGTGTGTGCGTGCGTGCATGTGTGTGCGAGCATGCATGTCTGAGTTGGTGCATGCTTGTGTGTGTGTGTGTGTGTGCATGCGTGAACGTCTGAGTGTGTGCGCATGCATGTCTGTGTGTGTGTGTGTGTGCATGTGTGTGTGTGTGTGCGTGCGTGTGTGCGAGCATGCATGTCTGAGTTGGTGCATGCTTGTGTGTGTGTGTGTCTGTTTCAGTGTGTCAGGAAATCTTAAAAGCACCAGAGATGAACCATTTTTGCTCCAAATTATGGGGAAGCACCATTCCCTAATCCTTTTACACTGTGTAGCTGCAAACATACAGTACAGGGGACTGTAATCGGCATGCTACCGGAAAAAGCTTAGAACCAAAATAGAATCAAAGATATAACAAAATTCATCATAAGAAGAGAGTGACTTACTGTAAAATCTATGTTTTAACATTTGTAAGTCCTCTTCCGCCAAAGAACATTTCTGTTTGAGGCATGAGCTCAAAATAGAAATGCATAATATTACATTCATTTAGCATATGCTCTTATCGACACAACTTGCAGTGCAGGCTTGTAATAGAATTGAAGATGTATTAACTTGTAGAGAGATTTGCAGTAAAATATCATTTGGAATTAAAAACGATATTCATTATACAGATGGGGGGTTATATTATGCTAGCAGCAAGTATCTTAGTACTCAGGCTAGTTGCCAGTGGGCAGCCAATTAGCTGTCCCAGAATTAGCTATCTGGCTAAATTTCATTGTTGTCCCTGGGCAGGTAACAGTAAAAGAGTGTGTGCATAGAATATCAGTGTTAAAAGACAGACGAACATACAAACATATTGCCATTATTAGTAAAAAAAAAAAACAAAGAAAAGAAAACGGAGAAACACCGTGCTTTCTGCATAACATTTTCATAGTTGATTCATGTTCACATGATTAATTTCAGTTGCGATTGAGAACTAATAAGTTTTCTTATACTGGTAGATGTTGCATCTCTGTGTCAGGTGGGCCCAAAAGGTCACCTGACATGAGCTGCTCCTTTTCGGCCCCTCCCACTGCACATGGGTGATGGGTATTTCCCCCACGTGGTATTTCTGTGCTTTTTACGATGTTTCTCTTCGCAGTACCCGGAGAACAAGCAGCGAGCGACACCATTTCATAACTCTCCTTCTGCTTCCTCCAGTGTGTCAACCTGCAGTGGCACTTCTTTAAGAGTTCATGCGTGCGTTACATTAACATACCAGGAATAAAGCCATTTACTGGCACAGTGGCGTGATGAATATTCACGGCTGAAAGCCTGGGTTAGGCTTATTTGAAATTTGCCTATTTTATCTTGTTGCACTTGAAGTCTGTTTGTGATTTAATCTTTTAGTGTTGTTATCCATGTGGAGTAGAACAGTGCCATTATGAATGCGGGGAATGTCATTAAACGCAGGGTGTGAGTTTGCTCGGAGCATACGCTGTGAAATTGATTGTTGCGACCAAGTCTGTTGGTGTATTTGATGTATCTGGGAGAAGCTGGGGAGGAATTTATAGAATAATGTATTTTTTAAAAATTAATAAATGTAAATCTCCATATGCGCTCTTTGGAAGTGCCCTTAGTCATAATTAATATTGGAGTGGGTATGGCAGATATTCCCACGTGCTCTTCGTGTGTTGGAATTGAAGTCATTTTCTATTTCTGTGGAGATATCCCTGCTTTGTAGTTCCGTCGCTGTCTCCTTCTGGAGACTTTCTGGGATAGTTTTTCATGATATAGCCAGGCTTTGATGATCTAAATTAGATTAAACTGAACCTTATTTTCTTGTAATTGTGCGTAACTGAGTGAACATCACACTGGGTTACTATAATATAGCCACCGACACTAAATGACACTTTACCATGCCAGGATAGCACTGATACTGAACACCACATTTCTGACTATCCCAGTGTAGCACTGAAACTGATCTGTTACTACCTGGTCTAGGTCAGACTAACAGGAAAAGGATAAGGGAAGTGAGTGGGAATGGGGGATGAAAATAATACTGCAGACCGACTAGTAACTCCCGTCCCTACCTGCCTGTCCAATACTAACTATAACCTGGCTAGTCTTCGAAGACTTGCCGGATATGGGGCAGCTTTAAGTGCTGCACTTGGAGACAGGCTGAGACCCAGAGTCCGAATAGCGTACCCCCAAAGGAGATTTAAAATTCCACCCAGAGTCACCTTCAGAAATAATAGGAGAGAAATAACAAAGCAAAATAATGAAACAGTCTCCCGAAGGAGGGATTGGTAATCCAGCTGGGAGCACTGCAACTAACCGGAGTCACTATGTGGTGAGCAGTGGGGCAAAATGAGAGTCGAGGTTGAATGAAATGAAACTGAGTCAAACACACAAAATCCACTGAGCAGACAACTCAGAAGGGCTAAGGCAAGAATGGGAGTCGAATGGAATCAGTCAGTGCTCAAACGTGAAATCCAATCAGCAAACAAACCAGAGGGGCTAGACGAGAATCCACATTCAAACGAAACAAGGTCAAACACACAAAATAGTGCTGAGCGATTAACTGACACTTTAGTGTTGTTTTCTTGGTGTTTAAATAATTGATCGATCAACATCAATTTAATTGTTTGAATTGTCTTAATTTGGTGTATAAACAGTGTTTTTTTACTCTTAAGTTGTAGTTCCTCAACGCCAGCTACTCAACACAGTTCACAGTTCCGATATAAGCATTCCAAAAACTGAAATGACCATAGTCCATCGCACCTACACACGTGCAAGTAAACACAGAACCCAGTACTCACACGACAGTACTCAGCAACGGTATTGCTCAACTAAAGAGGTATATTGTATTGGCTTTGTAATTTTAGCCAATAGTTTACGATAAGGGAGATAAATTAAAAAGTCAGCAAATAAAAAAAATTTAATACACACACCTGAAATTCATGTTTTTTAAAGATCAGACCCAGGTAGCCCATGACTCCTTTGCCCAGTTCCTAATGGATGCCTGCGATGAGCCTATAGCCTATTTTGCAATTAAAAGTTTTAAGTTTTAAGGTTAGTGTTTCAATACATTTCAATAAAAAAAATATTCAAAAAGAATTTCAATTGTCATTATTTCATGTTACAATTGTATTTCTAGAAAACCAGAGATGGAAGACAGCCTGTTATAACTGATGTTATTACTCACCTATCTATGTTAATTACATTATGAACTTTCCATATACATGGAAGGTAATAATTGCTTTTTGCATATTAACCAAAATTTGGTTCCTACGCCTTACTTGTGTCTTTGCAGCCATCCTCATCACTGCCTGATCCTCTGACCCTCTCAGTGTTAATTAACCAATGAGGTGGCCAGGCCCATGTCCACTCTGGGTCTTAATAGGCCAACAGGCTGAAGAAGACCTCCCAGTATCCGGACTAGGCACATCTTCAGCGGCCTCACAGAGAGAGCTATGCTGGGGGAGCTTGGTGCCTGTATGGACTTGCTTCCTGGTTCTGGGTGTGTAGAGCTTGGTGCCTGTACGGCCCTGCTTCCTGGTTCTGGGTGTGTAGAGCTTGGTGCCTGTACGGCCCTGCTTCCTGGTTCTGGGTGTGTAGAGCTTGGTGCCTGTATGGACTTGCTTCCTGGTTCTGGGTGTGTAGAGCTTGGTGCCTGTACGGGCCTGCTTCCTGGTTCTGGGTGTGTAGAGCTTGGTGCCTGTATGGGCCTGCTTCCTGGTTCTGGGTGTGTAGAGCTTGGTGCCTGTATGGACTTGCTTCCTGGTTCTGGGTGTGTAGAGCTTGGTGCCTGTACGGCCCTGCTTCCTGGTTCTGGGTGTGTAGAGCTTGGTGCCTGTACGGCCCTGCTTCCTGGTTCTGGGTGTGTAGAGCTTGGTGCCTGTATGGACTTGCTTCCTGGTTCTGGGTGTGTAGAGCTTGGTGCCTGTACGGCCCTGCTTCCTGGTTCTGGGTGTGTAGAGCTTGGTGCCTGTATGGACTTGCTTCCTGGTTCTGGGTGTGTAGAGCTTGGTGCCTGTATGGACTTGCTTACTGGTTCTGGGTGTGTAGAGCTTGGTGCCTGTACAGCCCTGCTTCCTGGTTCTGGGTGTGTAGAGCTTGGTGCCTGTACGGCCCTGCTTCCTGGTTCTGGGTGTGTAGAGCTTGGTGCCTGTACAGGTCTGCTTCCTGGTTCTGGGTGTGTAGAGCTTGGTGCCTGTACAGGCCTGCTTCCTGGTTCTGGGTGTGTAGAGCTTGGTGCCTGTACAGGCCTGCTTCCTGGTTCTGGGTGTGTAGAGCTTGGTGCCTATACGGGCCTGCTTCCTGGTTCTGGGTGTGTAGAGCTTGGTGCCTGTACAGGCCTGCTTCCTGGTTCTGGGTGTGTAGAGCTTGGTGCCTGTATGGGCCTGCTTCCTGGATTGGGTGTGTAGAGCTTGATGCCTGTACGGCCCTGCTTCCTGGTTCTGGGTGTGTAGAGCTCAGTGCCTGTACGGGCCTGCTTCCTGGATTGGGTGTGTAGAGCTTGATGCCTGTACGGCCCTGCTTCCTGGTTCTGGGTGTGTAGAGCTCAGTGCCTGTACGGGCCTGCTTCCTGGTTCTGGGTGTGTAGAGCTCGGTGCCTGTATGGGCCTGCTTCCTGGATTGGGTGTGTAGAGCTAGCAGCAGACGCGTCTGTCCCACACTGGGTCCCACATTGTGTGTGTCCTGGCCTAGCAGTGGCGGTACTATAGATAGCGTGATGCTTGTGCGCTTACACTCAGTAAATGGCACTTGACATTCCTACTAGAGCCTAATTTGTCATCTGTGAGACTCGTTTAAGTTGCTTCTATTGATGTAATAAAGTTGTGTTCCGAAAAGGGCACGCTACGGGAATGTTTGGTGTGAAATGTCACGCTATAAAAATGCGAGTCAGAGGGCAGTTAATGAGCACAATCCATGCTCTGGCGCTGCGCACTTTGTTATGCTGTCATAGGGGGAAGTGATGGACACTTGTGTCCTGGGAAATGTAGTTTAATTACAGATTAGGTGATATAATACTAAGCGTGTGGTTCCAATAAGCTTATCCACTAAGACTTGAGAGAATTCTGATAATATACCATATCAACCTAAAAGAAGATGGGGGGGGGGGGGGGGGATTTGAATTGCAACACTTGAATGTTTATTGATTTTCAGGTGGACCAAAAGCTTATATGGTCCTAAAAGCCACAGATCGCAGTGATTTATAGTGATTTTATATTTATGAACTTAGGGTTGTGATTATAATTTGTTTTGAGCACCTTCCATTTTTTGGCAGCACTTGTTATTTTCTGAGTACCCTATTTGAACGCCTCCGTACACCCTCCCAATCACAAGCCTTATATGAGTGTCCTCGTTGTTTTATGTGGTTTTGCTCTCACGGAAAACAGCTGCATTTTTTCAGCTGTCGTCCGTTTTGTTTTTTTGTGGCTAGTGCATCAACGCAATCAGGGCTGTTACAATGAGCAGTATCTTCTTATCATGCGTTTGCTGTTGGCAGGTTCATTTTGCTGCTGTTTTGCCATTTGTGGGATGAGAGATTATACGGAATATCCACAGAGGTGTAGCTCCTCCCCACCACTCTTGGAAATGAATTGATAAAAGCTTAACTGACATTTATGAGCCACCAGTCGGGGCCATAAAGCACAAATAATTCACATCACAGCACGTGACCCAGCCATCTGTCAATCACTTGCTGTGACCAGCCTGTCCTTTGTTAAGGTCATCTGCAGAGATTAGACACACATGTATGCGCACACACACACACACACACATGCACACATACCCATGAGCACACACACACTCACATACACTCACAGTGGCACACAAACGCACATGCGTGCACACACACACACACACACACATGCACTCATGCACACAAATGCACAGGCATGCACCCATGGTTACATGATTTACAATAACAAAGCTCCTCTTTCTGAGACTCATATTTCAGTCAGCTGTCAGTCAGCTGTCAGCTCTTGATTGACGCATTTTCTCTTGCAGGGCAGCAATGTTGTGGAGGACCAGGACCTGCTGGAGATTGGGATCCTCAACTCAGCCCACAGACAGCGCCTCTTGCAGGCCATCCGCCTCCTGCCCAGGGTGAGTGTCAGGGTCAAGGTTCAGGGGTCAGACAGGAGCAGCTGTATGTACAGTTAAAAGCCACTTGTCCCACATGCTAAGTGGGACGCTGCTGTGCTGTAATGCACAGGAGAGTCAGAGCTGAGATTCCTGGAGTTCTTTCACCTGAGCTTCAGTAAGAGGCTACTTGATTTTTAGAGTGAATAATGTTGATCAAACCATGCTGATTCAATACTGAACAGGGACTACACTCAGGGTAAGAAATGATCTTATCATGGTCTTATCAGTGAAGATATTTCATCAAAGGTCTTTAAGGCTGTGTCCTTGTTCTGGTTTAAAATGAGGCTGCTGGGTTAAGGGCTCTGTTCTAGTTCATGGACTGGCCCCTCTCTCTGTTATGGAATATGGACCATGCCTGTGCAAACTGTGGCAGGCAGCCCTGCAGTACAGCGCACAATTAGCCCCGGAGCCACTGAGGGGAAACGGAGGCTTTCATTCGGCTGAGATGACTGCATTGCGCTCTAGTGACCTCTGCTGGTCGATCGAGCACCTGCAGCTCGAGCGTTCAGCCGCTCGTGAATCGTCTTCCTCCGAATCACATCTGCGGGAGCCCGACTCGTCGACTGCAGTGTGATGAGCGGTGGCGGCTTACGTTACGTGCTCGTCTGTGCGGATGAGCACATTACGAAAAAAGGGCTGGATAAGCATAATATAAAATAAATAACAAACATTTTTCAAATGAAGAGGAGGAGATGCAGAATTGTTTTTGTCTAACAGTCCTGTTACATGACTCATACCTTTTTTTGCTAATGACCAGTACTGAGACAGAGCTATGTGATTAAATTATGATATGAGTATCTCTCTCGGCCAGTTTTGTTTGTGGAAGGCAAGGCATGAAGGCTCCGGTCTTCCTTGGGTACATGCCTGTTACCGTACGATCCGTTACAGTACAGATCCCCATCATGCCGTGTGGTTGGGATTTAGCACTTGTAGCAGGGCACCTTATCAGATGCAGCTTCTTTGCTGCCTCTCTGACCTGCAGCCTGTTACCCTCTCAGTATTAGTGGAAGGAGACTGAGCTCTCTCACTGTGTAAATGAAGTGCAGAGCCTTGCTCAAACACACGCCTCTCTCCCTTGCAGGTGCGGCCGGTTGGATATGACGGGAACAACCCCACGTCGGTGGCCGAGTGGCTGGAGTCCCTGGAGCTGGGCGACTACACCAAGTCCTTCCTGATCAATGGATACACCTCCATGGAGCTGGTCAAGAAGATCTGGGAGATCGAGCTCATAAATGTAAGTGACATCACTTCCTGGCTCCTGTACTGGGTAGGTCAGTAATCTACATCTAAGATCAGTTTATCCAAACTTAATCCTGACCTTGCCAAGTCATTCAAGATAGCAGATCTCATCCAAGGTCAGTGCTTGGATTCCTTGCGCCACTTCATCCTGGTATTGAAGGTATTTTAATATGACAGAGGTCTGAGTATGGACACGTAATCTCTCTGCTTCTGCCGGGTGATCTCTTTTTGCAAACACTGGCACACATGCACATGCATGCACACACACATACACACACACTCATACACACACACACAATGTCCTGCAGTCCAGCAGTGATGTGTGGATATAATCATTGTAAATGTGTGTAAGTTGTTTGTGTGTGTTTAATGCCTGTATAATCTACATTACATTACATAATCTATTTAGCAACAGAAAGTAATAGGATAAGAAAAATACTGCAGAGAGCAAGAGAACCCACAGATTGAAGCATGGCCACTAGAGGGCAGTATAGCTGCTGAACCAAGGTGTGTTGAAATATGGGCTACTCAGCTCAGTGTGAATGAAAGCACGTGATACTATGCAGTGTATATTAAATGCTATGTGGAGTGTTAGAACGTAAGCGATGCTACATTTTTGCTATGTGTAAGATGAAGCTATACTCTGTGAATAAGTGTGAGAGCTGGTTTGCGGGGGTCTTGGTGCAATAATGAAGACTTCCAGTGATGTCAAATATGAATCCCCAGCAGTGTCATTAGTGAGAGGTGGCTAATTAAAGCTGAGCGTTTAACTAATCCTCCTCAGTGATGTGCTGTTCAATTTGCTTTAGTGTGGGTGCTTAGTTTACACTCATTTGGAAGTGTTGAAGGAGACTGTGTGTGCGCGCTGTATGTCAGTGTGTGTGTATGTGTGTGTGTGTGCATATGTGTGTGTGTGTGTGTGTGAGCACAGATACAGAAACAACACACATTGTACGAACTGTAGCACAATGTACCACTGTGACAGTTGTGGCAGGTTTGGGGTTCCGTGTGGTTTAAAATAGCTCCGCCTGCATCAGTCTGCTGGTCTTACTTAATATTGCACCCTGACCATCCACTTGTGCTATCGTTACTTAATTAGATATTCACTCCTCCCTTGAGCTCTGGTGAAACCGACATGTGCAGTACCACGTACTGCGACAAGAGAGAGATAGCTCTCACTGCTGTTATATACCAGAAATATACCACACTCTCTTAATTACGCAATTCGGTTTGATTAATTAAAACACTCTTTCGTTGCTTATTAATGAAGTCCCACTCACGTATTAATGAGATAGGAGTTGCCTCTCGTTAATAGCTTATCATTAGCACTTATCTTGATTTAGGTTGATGTGGGGAACATTAGCATTAGCAGATTATCAGCAGCCCAGTATTATAGCAAAGATCAGGCCATCCGAAGACAGTCTTGAAAAGCTATTATCAGCCTGTATTATCCTGCTGTATTGGGTACCTCATACCCAGCTGATATTGCTCCCTCTGGCTTACACTGGTGGACACAGGTGGAAAGTCCAGGGGTCTGAAAGTAGAAGTCCTGCCGTGTGTTTCTTCCACCTATGAACTCAGCCAGCTGATTTCACTAATTAGTTCTACCTCCTGGCTGAAGAATTGTGCTAGCCAATCCAGGTGATTGGAACAAAATACTGGGCTGGACTTAAACTTTCTGAACCTGGAATTTCCACCTCTGCTGGTGAAACACTCTCGTCTATCAGTCAAATATGCAACAATGATTTATCTTAGCTGCAGCGAGATTACTGTCCAGAAGATGGCTCTAGTGTTCTTTATTTCAGTTCAGTTTGAAAGGGAGTACATTTACTGTTCAGAAAATAAGTTGCTTTTAACTAATGGGTTACTTTATAATAATATGGAAAAAAAAAACTGAAATTAACTCAGAAAAATGTGGAGTGAAGTTCTTCCCATCGATTTAAGGAGTACAAGAGTTTGGAATCTAGTTTCCTTTAGCCATGTTCTCACCACTATGTCCTTATGGAAAAGATGGAAAAGGGCCATATTTGGAAAACGATTCTGGTGAAATCTTGCACGCATGGGCGTGGTAGTGACACTCCTGAGATGAAGAAGAAAACCTCCATTTGGTGAGATATAAAATGCGCCATTTGCAACAAGGTTTACAGGATTTCAACAGACGTTCCTGCAAGCTGTAGCTCCCTTTATGTTCAGCACTACAGAGCCTCTGATTCTCCAGTACGACTATAAAGATCTGATTATAAACCCTGTCCTGGTTTTCATAAGATGAGACATGCTGTGTGCGCATCAGACTAAGTCTTTATTGTTATTTATATTTTTTATAAGAACATACTGTACCATGTCACGCACAGTACAGCAGTAATAATTTCACTGACAGTATCTTAATACCTGCAAGAACAGATTTCACTGCATTAATTTAAAAGTGCCTATGTCACCTGTGTATTTTTCTGTGTGTGCATCTGCGGGGGGGTTATTTGGTTGTTGTGTAAATTAAATTTGAAGAAACGAGCACAGATATCTTCCAAGTCCTTGTCCTCTCATTGTGTCACTGTTTACCCAAACAACACATCTCACACTGTGATGCAAGTTAAATCACTTCAGTTGTGCTTGTGTTTAATGGGGTTTGGAATTACCCAGTGGAATAATGAGGTGTGTATATATGTGTGTCTGTGCCTGTGTGTGTGTGTGTGTGTGCATGTGTTTGTGTGTGTGCGTGTGGGTGTTTGTGCATGTGTGTGCCTGTGTGTGTGTGTGTGTGTGTGTGTGTGTGTGTGTGTGTGTGTGTGTGTGTGTGCATGTGTTTGTGTGTGTGCGTGCGTGTGTTTGTTTCTTTATTATCATACCAATCCAGTTAGAGCTTGTTCCTGACGGCGGTGTAAATTATGGCTTCCGTGTTCTATGGTAGTCTTGCTCCTCCGGGCCTTGGCAGAGCAGGGCTCGACACGTCCATCTTCATTCATTACATTCCACCTAAATGCCAATTTCATTCCCCTGCCGGAGAAACAGCAGGCCTTAGCGTCTAATGACAGGAGCACCACCTTGCATCACCCGCTGCACCGTGGACAGGAAGGGCTGCGATTATGGGTAGCTTGCAGTTACTCTGCGTTTCCATGTGACCAATTCACGTATCTGTGCCAGCTTAGATAGTAGACTGTCATCCTGTGTATTGAGCATTCCGTCCCATTGCTGTAATACATATTTTTCTTAGTTGTTACACGTGTGAGATAATGTGTGAGTCATATAAGTCAGCATATTGCATCTCTTCATCGTACTCTTTGATAATATGGACGGCGGTGGTGTGAAATGAAGCGAATAACCCTTGATCGGTTTTCTGCAGCCGTGGGGAAGGTCAGTGAATCTGCGTAAGCTGGCGCGGTCTGTGAGCCTCCGGCGGTACTGCCCTGTGGTGTCAGCACCAGATGCCAGCTCTCTGCCCCGTGAGCAAACAGAGATCAGCGCTGGTGAACAGTGCCTGGCTCCTCCCACCATGTCCAATCCTTCGTAAGGAAAGTAAACTTAGCCGCTCCCTCACAGTCAATGTTAAAATTCAAATATCCCATACAGTATGTCAACTGACTGTTTTTTTGAAAGCACATAAGAGTTCTTCCCACAGAATGAAAATGGAGTTCCAGGGGGTGACTATTAACTCAACTGGAAACATCACCCACCGCGTAAATGCTAAAAGAGCCATATAGCATTGGCAGTTGAGGCAGATGTGGATAATACTACTGAACAGTGAGGCTGATGTTCTGGCTGATTGCCGTGATTCATTTTGATGTGTTGTAATGGGGCTTTAATACAATGTTACACGCACTATAGTCTTTTGTCCCTATACAAATCATCATCAAGACACCGATGAATCACAGACGTACTGTACAGACCAGAGAGAGATGTAAAAAGCCACTGCGTAAGCAAGTTATCTTTACCCAGGTTGGATAGCAGTGTTAGCTGTCTTCATCTATACCTAGAATATAGTATAAAGAATAACACGTTAAGTCTACAGTTACATTAATTGGATTCAGCTGGTCATTTGGACTTCCGGATTGTTTTGTGGAGCTTGAGGCTCGAAGCTCCAGATTTCGTACATTTTAAACATCTTGCGTTACTAATACAGGAGACCCGAAACACACTGGCTGTTATTTGTATTTGTGTGTCTCCTTTATTTATCAGGGGGCCTGTAGCTAAGAACGTGCGAGCGTGCGATTAGAGAACGAGCTCGCTGATTGGCTGCACCTGGCCGGTGATGAATGCTTGTTGATAGGCCGATCGCAGCTGGTGGGCGATGAGTTACTTGAGATAAACTGGTCTGGAGATGATATGAGCAGTATGCACTGGCTCTCCCTGCCCAGGGCTGGTGCCAGGTCTGCAAGGCCCCATCTGTAAGGCTGCCTGTGACAGGAGTGTGGGTGCAGGCTGATGGGGGTGTGGCTTCCGTTTCAGGAACCAATGAGCAGAGGCTGGGGGCTCGGAAAGGCCTCAATTAGGTAATAATAGTTTCACTTTTTTAATGCCCATTAACTTGTTGCCATGACGGCTTGACCGTTGCTATAGAGACCTTATGCGCGGAATAATCTTGAAGCAGCCTGTGTTGCATCCTCAAAAGCCAGACAAAAAATTCTTGTGTGTGTGAGAGAGAGGGGGGGGGGGGGCGGTTGGCGATGAAACACACAGCCTCAGAACCCATAACCATGCTCCAAAATGATGACCTCAGTCATGTATTTTATGTCAAACTGCAGGCAGGTGAATGTTGAACACTGTAAGATTTGTGCCAGATATAACGTATGTAAATGAACCAATGGGTAAATATAATAGCCTGGGTGTTAGTGAGGTGTGAGGAATGTGAGTACAGTGTGATGTGTGGGGGATGTGACTGAGGTATAGCGCATGCAGGAGTGCGCTGTGTTACTGGGTTATAGCGCACTGAGGATGTGAGCGGGATGAGAGGGGGAATTAATAAGGAGGAGCGGAGTGCGATCTGCGGCTCCTGCAGGAGGAGCCGTGGAGGGGGGGGGGTGGGGAGGGAGGGGATTATCCCCTCGCTGTCAGGGAGCTGGGGACACCAGCAGCGCTCCGGGGAGGAGGGGGTTAAACTCCACGCTCCCCGCAGGGCCGAAGGCTACCGCACTGTACCGCACCGTACCGCACCACCTTCAGCCTTCAGTCACCTGCACCATCAGAGCCGCGCAAGAGCCGGCTCTGGATGTGGCCGCTGTATCCATAGTAACGAGGTGGAGGCAGCGAGAGAGCGAGAGAGAGAGAGAGAGAGAGCGAGTGAGTGTGAGAGGGGGAGGCAGACAGCTAGAGAGAAGAGAGAGAGAGAGAATGAGGGAGGGAAAGCTTTAGAGGGAGAGAAGAGAGGAGCAGAAGAGAGAGCGGTTTCTCAGTCAGCGGTGTTTCAGTCAGCCAGCTCCCCGCGCGCCGCTTGCGGATTGGTCCACTCCGAGCCGGACCGCGCAGACCCAGCGGACCGCCAGCGAGGGCAGAGGAGAGGAGAGGAGAGGAGAGGAGAGGAGAGCTCATCGGCCCCTCGTCCGATTCCACCGCGCTTCCACCATCTTCTCTTCCTCCTCCTCGTGTCCCTGCTCCTGCTCCTGCTCCACCGGCGGGCTGCTCTGTGACTCAGTGGAGTGAGGAGG
Source organism: Anguilla anguilla (assembly GCF_013347855.1). NCBI lineage: Eukaryota > Metazoa > Chordata > Actinopteri > Anguilliformes > Anguillidae > Anguilla > Anguilla anguilla. The sequence goes on from NC_049207.1 coordinate 9,574,906, forward strand.
ACAGCGAGCCGCTGCCGTGCCCCGGCTCCCGGTGGGGGGGAGGGGGGTTCGAGCGCACCGCCGCACGTAAAGAGAGAGAGAGAGAGAGAGAGAGAGAGAGGGAGAGAAACCGCTCCGCTCTGACTCTCAGGACCCTACCTACACTGCAGGAGACAGGTGAGTCAGCGGGGACCAGCAAAGAGGAGCCTACTGCCAGAGAGAGAGAGAGAGGGAAGGGGTAGAGAGAGGGAGAGAGAGAGGGAGAGAGAGAGAGAGGCAGAGAGAAAAAGAGAGACCGAGAGTGAGAGCAAGAGAAGGAAAGAGCGTGAAAGGAAAGAGAAAATAATGAGAGAGGAAGAGGGGGGTTGTTGTGATGGTTTGAGATTCATGCACCACTGGTTCCATTGTTTTCTGCTCCCTGTGTTTTTCTGGTTCTGGGCAGAACCCTGATTCTCTGTGCTGGGTCCCACTCATGAGCGGATCCTGATGCTCTGTGCTGCGCTCCAGTCATGTTCTTGCTCCTTAATGAGCAGCTCCCACATCTGTGGGCGCTTCTGTTCACTGCCAGGATGGTTGTCATTATGAGCCAATGCAGCTGAACTCAATTGATTTTGAAGACGTTGGATGGATCCTGATGGACTCCTGCTTGATCCTGATCATGATGTACACGGTCAACATCAGGGGAGTCCACTCTTATCCAAAAAGAGATATTGCGGGTGCAGGATTTTTTTTAGCCCAACTCCAGGACACCTGATTCTACTTAGGTAAATCTTGATTGAAGACCGTGTTCAGTTAATTAGTTGGAGCAGGTGTCTTGGTGCTGGGGTAAAACAAAAACCTGCACCCACACAGGCCCTTTTCTGATGAGATTGAACACCCCTCATCCTTGTACCATTCATAGATAGTGAGAACAGGAAGTGTAGTAGTCATTTTATTTTGTTAAAGTCTCATTAACTTACGAACACTTCATGAATGTAATGTATTATTATTATTATTATTATTACTAACGTTAATTATTTGTAATGCATGGATTTCATTACCCGTTGTTAACATGAATTGTGTTGCAGTACCTGTCCCAAACTAGAGCGATGGTGAAATATCCAGTAATATCCATATAGGTTTCGTGAACTTGTCTTGCAGTTCCAAAACCATTTGTAAAGGGCGAATGTTAATCTATTCAAGGGCAGGCCCGACAATAAATACTGATAATTTTGACAAAATGGCTTTATTATTGATTAATGGGGCCATTTTTTTGTCTGTAAAATCTGAGAAAGATGTTGTGTCAATGGAATGTGTATGTCCTTGGAAACGGCTTTATTCTTAATTAGTTGTGTAAGTTGCGTAAGACACTCTGGATAAGAGCGTCTGCTAAATACCTGTAATGTAATGTAATGTACATGTGGGCCGTTGCGCAAGAGATTTAAATGCCTATTGACATACTACTGTAATGTGGCAACGTCTTCACAACGACATAAACATGGCGAGCAGTCCGAACTCTTTTTTGAACTTTCTGTACAGCCAGTTCAGGGTTTTGCATCTTGTGCCTGCTCAGTCAGAATCCCTGTGCCAGTGCAGTCTGGCTCCTGGTTGGCCTGAGCTGACAGACTGTGCCCCAGTGTCACTTTGTCCAGTGAAGAATATTTGCTAGGGTTATGGAGCTGGTGCGCTACTGACTACATCATTAGATTGTCTGCAGTGTGTGGGGGAGAGGGGGGATGGGGGAGGAGAGCAGGGAGGGGGAGAGGGAGGCTGAGGGCGGAGAGCGGGGCGGGGGGGGGAAGGGGGGCTGAGCAGGGAGCTGCTCTCCTCTATCTCTCCCCATCTGAGGGGAGGTCCGGTAAACCAGGCCAGGCTGCAGCCCTGTTCAGCGCAGATGGCGGCTGGTGCTGGAGCAGTGGTGGGTTGGGCTAGCAGTGCCTGGGGAACGAGTGAAGGTGCCCAGTTCTGCAGGATGTGAGCCACACTGCCCCCTGGGGGCTGACCCCGTGTTACATTTACAGCTGCAGGGTGGCTGTAACATTGTACAGTTTAAAGCCATGTACCCTTTTTGCCCTTTTGCACACCTTATTACTGCATTGTCTCAGCCAGTCATAGTGTGTCTCACCTCATTACTGCATCATCTCAATCAATCACACTGTACACCCACACTATAGCACACTTCATTACTGCATCATTTCTGCCAATCACAGTATACCACACCTCATTACTGCATCATCTCAACCAATCACAGTGTACCCCTACACTATACCACACCTCATTACTGTGTCATCTCAACCAATCACAGTGTACACCCACACTATAGCACACCTCATTACTGCATCATCTCAGCCCATCACAGGTCATGTCAGATCACCCTTCTTTTTGTCTAGTGCTACACTGTACCTCCACCCACTGTGCCTGTGCTTCTGTATGTGGGCTAACCACACATTATCCTGGCTGGCTTCATTTTCATCACGTGTGACATCACGGCTCAGTTTCACTCTGTAATCTTGACCAAGTGTCTGCTCTCCGTCCGCGTGTAGGTCGATACCCTGCAGTGGGTCTGCTCTGTCTCATGGGCA